>NC_051397.1:15478546-15480825 GCF_015228065.2 Penaeus monodon
TCTGTTTTCTCTCTCTTCTCCCCTTCTCTTCTTCCCCTCTCTCTCTTTTCCTTTTATCTCCTCTCTCTTCCTTTTCCCCTCTCTTCTCTTTCTCTCTCTCTCTCTCTCTCTCCCCTCTCTCTCTCTTTTCCCCTCTCTCTCTCTTTCCTCTCTCCCCCTCTCCCCTCTCTCTTTTTTTTTTTTTTTTTTTTTTTCCTCCCTCCCCTCCCCGGCTCTCCTCTCTTCCTCTCTCTTTTTTCTCTCTCTCTCTCTCTCTTTCCCCCCCTCTTTCTCCTCCCCCTTTCTGTCTCTCTCCCCCTCTCTCTCTCTCTCTCTCTTTTCTCTCCTTTTTCCCCTCTCTCGTCTCTCTCCCCTTTTCCTCTCTCTCTCCCCCCCTCTCTCTCCCCCTCCCCTCCCCCCCCTCTCTCTCCTCTCTCTCTCTCCCTTTTTCTCTCTTTTCACTCCTCTTCCCCCCCCTCCTCTCTTTCTCTCTCTTTTTCTCCCTCCCTTCCCCTCTCTCTCTCTCCCCTTTTTCCCCTTTTTTCCCCCCCCTCTCGCCTCTCCCGGTCTCTCCTCTCTCTCTCTCCTCTCTCCCTCTCCCTTTTTCTCTCTCCCTTCCTTTTCCTCCCTCCCCCTCTCTTTTCTCTCTCTCTCTCTCTTTTCTCTCTCTCTTCTCCCCTATCTCTCTTCCTCCTCTCTCTTTCTCTTTGCTCTCTCCCCTCTCTTTCTCTCTCTCCCTCTCTCTCTTTTCCCCTCCCCCTCTCTCCTCTCTCCCCCCCTCTCTCTCTCCCTTTTTCTTTTTTTCTTATTCTCTTTTTCTCTCTCCCCCTCTCCTTCCCCTTTTCTCCTCTCTCTTCCTTTTCTCTTTTTCCCCTTTTCTCTCTTTCCCTCTCTCTCTCTCTCTCTTTCTCTCCCCCTCCCCCTCTCTCTCTCTCTTCTCTCTCTCTTCTTTTTCCCCTTCCCCTTTTTCTATCTTCTTCTTCTCTCTTCTCCTCCCCTTCCTTCCCCTCTCTCCTTTTCCCCTCTCTCTCCTCTTTTTCCCCCCCTTCTTTTCTCCTCTCTCTCTCCTCTCTCCGTCTCTCTTTTCTCTCCCCCCCTCTTCCTCCCCTCTCTCTCCCCTCTCCTCTCGGTTCCCCCTAAACCCCCTCCCTCTTTCCCCCTCTTCCCCCTCTCCCCCCCTCTCTCTCTCTTCCCCTCTCTTCTTCCCCTCTCTTTTCCTCTCTCTCTCTTCTCCTTCTTCCTCCCCCCCTCTTTTCTTCTTCTTCTTCTTCTTCTTTCTCTCTCTCCCTCTTTTCTTTTTTCTCTCCCCTCTCTCACCTCCCCTCTCTCTCTCTCCTTTTCTCCCCCTCTCTTTCCCCCTCTCTCTTTTTTCTCCTCTCTCTCTCTTTCTCTCTTTTCCCTCTCCCCTTTTCTCCTCTCTCTTCCTCTCTCTCTCTGTCTCTGTTCTCCTCTCTCCCCTCTCTCCTCTCTCTCCTCTCTCTTTTTTTGTTTTTTTTTTTTTTTTTTTTTTTTTTCTTTTTTTGTCTTTTAAAATTTTTTTTTTTTTTTTTGTTTTTTTTTTTTTTCTTTTCGTTTTTTTTTTTTTTTTTTGTTTTTCCTCTCTCTCTCCTCTCTTTCTTCCTTCTCTCTCTCTCTCTCCCCTCGTCCCCTCACTCTCTCTCTCTTCTCTCCTCCCCCTTTTTTCTCTCCTCCCCTTTCCCCCTCCCTCTCTCTCTCCCTCTTTCTCTCTCTCTCCCCTCCCCTCTTCTTCTCTTCTTCCTTTTTCCTCTCCTTCCCCTCTCTCCTCTCCCTTTCTCCCCTCTCTCCCTCTCTCCTCTCTCTCTCCTCTCTCTCTCTCTCTCTCCTTCTCTTCTCGTCTCCTCTCCTCTCTCATCTCCCCCTCTCTCTCTCTCTCCTCTCTCTTTCTCTCTTCTCTCTCTCTCTCTTCTCTCTCCTTTTCCCTCTCTCTCTCTCTCCTCTCTCTCTCCTCTCTCCCCCTCCTCTCTCTCTCCTCTCTCTCTCCTCTCTCTCCTGCTCTCTCTCTCTCTCCTCTTCTCTCCCCCCTCTCTCTCTCCTCTCTCTCTCCTCTCTCCCTTCCTCTCCTCTCTCTCTCTCTCTTCTCCTCCCCTTTTCTTTCCCTTCTATTTATCCACTCTCCTTCCCCTCCCTGGCCCCTTTTCCCCTCTTCTTTATCCCCCCCCCCCCCCCTCTCTTTTCTTTTTTCTGTCTCAAAACCCCCCCCCCTCTCCCCCTTCCCTTTTTCCCTTCCCCCATTTTTCCCTCTCTTCCCCCCTTTTTCCCCCAACCCCTTTTTTCCCCCC
>NC_051397.1:15495925-15498425 GCF_015228065.2 Penaeus monodon
CTGTTGATTTTCACTTCATTTTTTTTTTTGCGGCCAAAATCTTTTCCAGCTGTAGCCCCACCCCCCCCCCCATGTATCAACGTGATTTTTTATAACAGTGGGTGAAGGTTCTGGCTGTGCGAACAACTTTTTTTTATAATTTCCTTCACCGGGGAAAATCCGAAACAAAAAAAGTTTAATATCGAAAAAACAATCCCAAGTAAGAAAAAGAGGTTTGGAGGAAAGAAGTAAAAATTTATTAAAAAGGAAAAAAAAAGAAAATCCTCAAACGTGAAGTGAATAAGTTCGTAGGGCCCCCCTCGCTCTTCTCGAACGAAAAAGAAAAAAAAAAAAAACGCGGGTTGGCGGACGTGGGGGGGCCGTGTGAAAAAAAGATGAAGAAAAAAAAAAAATGCGTTCAAATGGCGACGATACAGAGAGAGTTCGGAAACGTGGGTTAATAATGCTCACTTAGGGGGACGAAAAAGAAGGCTGAAAGCAAACTTATTAAGAGCCCTCTGTCGGCCCAGTTTATTTCCTCGTGCTGTAAGTTTTTCTTCTGTCTGCATGTTGGCGCTTTGCGGTTTTGGAATATATGCGTGCCATTACTAAGAGGAGATTACAAAAAATTGTTTTATACTGTATCCACAAACAACAAGGTTGTAATATAAACAAATACTTACCATAGGCACACGCAAGCAAATACGTTTAAATACAATAATGGTACAAACACATTACACTTGTAATGCGTTTTGCATAATAAGCCAATATATAATATATTATATATATATATATATATATATATATATATATATATATATATTAATATTTCTATATATAATATATATATATATATATATATGATATATTTTTTTGTTTTTTTTTTTTTTTTTTTTTTTTTTTTTTTTTTTTTTTTTTTTTTTTTTTTTTTTTTTTTTTTTTTTTTTTTTTTTTTTTTTTTTTTTTTTTTTTCTTTCCCTTTTTTTTTTTTTTTTTTTTTTTTTTTTTTTTTTTTTTTTTTTTTTTTTTTTTTTTTTTTTTTTTTTTTTTTTTTTTTTTTTTTTTTTCAAACAGCCATTCATTTTCCCAACTGGCCAGACATAGGGCCTCTCCTCAGTCAACTACTGAGAGGTTATATTATGGCAGTGCCCACCCTTGGGCGGCCTGATTTTGGATGCCCCTTAAACCTAATCAACCGCGGTTTTTTTTTTTGTGCCACGGCCCGGTGACTTCCCTACGACACCCTTGCCGCGCTTTTGACTTTGTTTATTTAACCTCTTTTTATTCGTTTCCCTCAAGGCGGATATAAATTTGTCGTGTTTTCCTAAGGAAGGGGGGGGGCACAGTCGGAGAAGAGGTGAAAGGTTGGGGTTTTTCCCCCTTGCGCAAGGGAAACAAAAAACGACGCCGAGGCCCCGACCGGTGAACCCAAAACCCCCCACTACGAAAACCACTCGAACTCCCAAGGATTTGCCGGCCCGCCCGCCCCCGCCCCGTGACAATATCCTTCCCTTGTTTTGGGGAGGGGGGAGGGGAGGGGGGGGAGGAAGGGGGGGGGTGTGGGGGTTCCCCCGTTCCCGGTTCGTTGTCCCCCTCCCGTCCCTCCTCCCCCCTCCCCCCCGTCCTCCGCCGGACGCTCTAACCGCCTCGGCCACCCACCGGCCCACATATATAATATATAAAATATATATATATACATATATACATATATATGAAATATATATATAATATATATATATATACATATTATAATGTAATATAAGGTATATATAAATATATAAATACGATATAATAGTAATATGGTAATAAATGTTTTACATGGGGACGCGGCGGTGAGCCGAATGGGTTTAGAAGAAAATAGCGCGGACTCCAAAGACTGTCTCGACGGTAATCTGAGTTTCGAGGGTTCGAGTCAACCGGCCGGCGCGTTTGGTTTTCCCCTTCGCGGCAAGGAAACTCATCCACAACACTCGATTGGTGCCTGCCTAGCCAATTGGGGATTGCCAAGGCCAGCCCCAAGTCCTAGTGCCGGGTAAATAGAGGAATGGTGACTCGGATTAAAAACACCGGGCCGGAAGGAAAAGAGAAGGGGAGAAGGGGGACGCAATGGCAAACCACCGCTCCCTAAATTGGCCTATAGGGAAAAAAATCTCCCCATGGAAAAAGCCCCTGATCGCCAAGGCCCCAGCGTGTGGGGGCCGATGGTTTATAAGAGAGAGAAAAAAAGGAAGAAAAGAAAAAAAAGAAGAGGGAAAAGAAAGAGAAGGAAAAAAAAAAAAAAAAAAGAGAGTTGGAAAAAGAAAGAAGGGGAAAAGAAGGAAAAAGAAAAAAAGAAAAAAAAGGGGAGAAAAAGAAAAAAGGGCGGGAAAAGGAAAAGTCAAGAAAAAAGAGGAAAAGAGAGAAAGAAAGAAGAAAGAAAAAAGAAGAAGGAAAAAAGGAAGAAAGCGGTCGGAGACCTCAAGACCTGCCACGTACGACGGGCAAAAAAAAATCTGAGTTTTGTTTTTTTTTTTTTTTTTTT
>NC_051397.1:15503425-15505925 GCF_015228065.2 Penaeus monodon
TTCCCCCCCCCATTTCCCACCCCCACCACACCCCCCCCCCACCCTCGTAAATATTCTGTAACTGGTCCTACTTTGGATTTTTTTTTTTTTTTTTTATCTTTTATCTTTTTTTTAAAATCATTTTTAATCATAACAACTATTTTTTGGAGGTATTGGTTTTTTGGGTAATTTATATTTAATTATTTGTATTTCTAGCTTACTCTTTATTTTAAATTAAAACCAACCTTTGTTTATGATCAATTATAAAAATAATAATACTTTTGAGGCTTTTCCCTTCCCAGGCACAACATGTCTAGAAAAAAAAAAAAGTAACACCAATTATTATTCACAGTTTCCCAAAATCTCACTTTGGGCACTAAACAAATCCCAACTAATAGAAAATTTAGTTTACCACCAATTTACACAATTTATAACTAACACGAAAACCCAGTCCAGTTTTCCATGAAAACACAACAAAAAAACAACTGACAACAAACATTCAAAATACTTTTAAATAACCAGATTTCCCCCTCTTCCCTCCCTCGTTTGAATTTCCCCCTCCCCCAATACTAAAAATATCCCCCCTCCAACCCCTACTCCCTCCCTCCACTTATTACACCCCCTCCTCAAAAAACACACCCAACTAACCGGGGTTTTCAACTCAACATGAAACCTCCCCAACTAACCCGTTTCTCATATCCCTGCTCAATCAAAGGAAAGGATTAAGGATTAAATGTTTTCCTAATCCACAAAACAGATCTTGTTTTTGGGATCGTGAAGCCTTTTGAAAAACTTAACCCTTTGCCTTGGTGATATTCCTTTACCTTTCAAACATTCGTGGTATTACCTTTTGGTTATTTTTTTGTTTTTTTTTTTTGTTTGTTTGCCTTGTCCCTTTTCCAAATTTTGGGCTTCGTCTTGTTTTTTTTGGCTTTTTGTTTTTTGGGTTTCTTTCGTATTTTTCCTTCTTTGGTAATATTTATATTTTTTTTTTTTTTTCCTCTCTCGTACTTCCCATTTTTTCCCTTGGTTATTCGTCATGTCCCCTCCCCGAGACCATTTTCCTTATTCCCCCCCCCCCAGCGTTGCAATTGTGATGATGTAAATGATGGTTTATCAATATCATATTCAGGTCTTATTAGTGTGATATATATCAGCATTCTTCCGTATTTATCATTGTCCACTATATTTTAATCATTACGCCTGTTCCATTTGATATTATTAATTAATCAATAACTATGCTATTTCATATTACTCTAAAAACTAATATTGACATTCATATCATTACATTCCCCAACACCATTCAGTACATCACAGTTTTTCATTTTCATTCATTAACACCATTACCATGGGGTACATACTTAAAACCATTATCCACTGGTTTGACATGTATTGTTTAGTATTTTTTTTTTTTTTTTTTGGGATAAGGAAAACTTTGTGCCAAGATTGTCATAAGTTTCTCAAATTTTCCCCTTGTTCACTCCTGTTCCCTCTTCCCCTCTAACCTTTGCCTTTTTTTCTTTTTTTTCTCCGTCATGCCCACCAATTTCTCACTCCCGAAATTCCCCCCTTAAAAACCTCAATCCTCCTTTCCCCCATTCTAAATCCCTCCCACTGCGCCCCTCAAACTCACTTCCCTGCCTCCCTCCCCTTAACCTCGCCCCACCCCCTTCCGTTTTACCCGTTTCAATCGGCGCCCTTCAAAAAACAAAACTCTATCTCCGCCATCCCCCTTTTTTTCCCCCCTCTGACCCCATTCTCCCCCCCCCCCCATCCTTTCCCCTGAACACCCACCTTTTTCTTCTTTTTTTTTTTGAGGTCCCCACCTCGTTTGTTTTCTCCTTCTGTTATTCCCCTTCCTGCCCCTCTCCCTTTTTTTTTCCCCTTCTTTTATATGTGAATTTGCCCCTTTCTCCCTCACGTTTGCTCTCCCCTCCCTTCTTTTGTTTTTTTTTTTTGTTTTTCTTCCTTCTCCCAACCCGCCCCCCCCCCCCCTTTTTCCCCCTCCCCCCTCCTCCTCCCCTCCCCCCCCCCTACCTCCCTACACATTTTTATTAACAAAAACCGTCTTAGCCTCCACACCTCAAACCTCAGATAGCCGTGTAAATAAACACGAATAAACTGAGGGTTTCTACTACTTCTCTATGGGAAAAGTGTACTTGGCCTCGGAAATACTAAACAAATAGTATGGTGATGATAATAAATATTAATAAATAGTAAAAATAACAAATAGTATTAATAAAATAATAATATGTTTATAAATGATAATAAAACGAACAATGGATGGTAATATTGATAATGATGATACTTATAATATCACATCAATAATAAACAGATGAATGATGATAATACCTTATCAAAAAAAATAACATAATGATAACAAATAATGAAAATAACAGTTTCGACAATAACAATTTTTTCGGTAGATTAGCCACTATGAAATTGTGCTGAGCCGAGTGCGTGTGGGTGTAGTTTATCCCCCATTTTTTTAACAAAAAACTACAACAAAATAGATTTGACT
>NC_051397.1:15510925-15513425 GCF_015228065.2 Penaeus monodon
CGGGGGGATCCTATACCCAAATGCCGTATATGACTGAAGCGACTCGAGCCAGGATATATATCCTTCTCTCTTCTGCGTATCTGTAATGGGCGCTCGCAAAATTCCCGAAGGGTATATAATTTTCACGAATCCCCACAAAAGCTTGGGGGGTACCCAAAACATGCAAGCGACTTCAAGAGGGTGAGAAAGGTGTGATTAATAAGCGAATAATGATTCTGCTTAAACCCTAGTCCTACATTAATTAACCCGGGCGTAACCGCGGGTCCCCACCGACTCAAGGGACCGAACGAACGATAACTTTACTCTCGAAAGACGGAGCGCAGATCTATTAGGCTTTTACGCAACCCCGGGGCAATATCGGGCAATCCGTGCACTATGATTGGGGAAGATCCTACGCTATATCCAATAATACAATTTTGTTACCTCTTCGCTCTAGCGCCGATAGAACGTGTCCCAAAAAACAATGTAAAAATGATCCTCTGACCTTACCCACGCCGCCCCGACCGGGAAAAGAGAAGTGAGGTCAGTCAGACAGGAAATTAACCTTTTTCTAATCCAAAGTGACCCTAACGAAGAAAAGGGAGGTCAGGTCGGGGGCGAGGGTTAGGAACGAGATAAAATGAAATGATATTCGGGGATAAGATAAAATCACGAACGCGTTTAAATTCGTTGCAGATGAAAATATAAATCTCTAAAACGAGAGAAAAAAATTAATTACTTAACTAACGAACGATATTCTGTTTTATTGATCACATACTCGATCGCACGGAAATGCGATCTGAGGTGGAAGAATAGTGGAGAAACGTGCCATTTGCTGTCATTAGCACCTTTTTAACCCAAAAAACACGGCTTAACACATGTATGGGGGAAGGAAGGGAAAAGAAATAAGAAAGGGGCCCAAACGTGTACTTACGTGTTTTTTTCTTAGCCATGTCTTGAAGCGGTCGAGCGGATTTTCCCTTTGGGGGGGGTGTGTCCGTGTTGCATGCCAAAGGTGCAACGGCCCCCGCTGCCTCCACTTTGTAACGGGTATGCGTACTCTAGTATAGTGGCTGACAGGGACCAAAACACACGTAAAGGGTGAACACACGCTACACGACGCTACGACTTGTCTAAAGGGTCCAAAAGCGCCGCGCGGAGGTCACGGTCAGCTGCCCGAGAGAGGCGGAGCTGACCTTAGCGCGTCGGGCGCTGGTCACGAACTCCCCGGAGGGAGGCGAGAGCTGACCCTACCGCGTCGGTGCTTCACACGAAAATCCCGGTCAAAAGAGGTCAATATAAATGTGACCTCCGCCCCCCGCTGAGCGGGTGGTTCTTATTTGGGACATTTGGATCCACGTGGAAAACACCCCGTGGTCCCCCTGGTAAAAGAAATAGAATTATCCACATCCTGTAACAGAAATAGAATTATCCACATCTATACTCTCTCTCTCTCTCTCTCTCTCTCCCCTCTCTCTCTCCTCTCTCTCTCTCTCTCTCTCCTCTCTCTCTCTCTCGTCTCTCTCTCTCTCTCTCTCTTCTCTCTTCCCCTCTCCCCTCCCCTCTCTCGCTCTCCTCGCTCTCTCTCTCTCTCTCTCTCTTCTCTTTCTTTTCTCTCTTTTCTTCTC
Source organism: Penaeus monodon (assembly GCF_015228065.2). Lineage (NCBI taxonomy): Eukaryota > Metazoa > Arthropoda > Malacostraca > Decapoda > Penaeidae > Penaeus > Penaeus monodon. The sequence continues at coordinate 15,512,533 of NC_051397.1, forward strand.
TCTCTCTCTCTCCTCTCGCTCCTCTTTCCCTCAGCAACGCCCCTCACCTTCCCTTCTGACGCGAACGCCCCCCCCCCCCCCCGTTCTCCCTCTGCCAATCGTCTTTCCTAAAACTAAACTTCCTTTTCTATGCATCTTCCCTTCTTCCTCTCTCCCACACCCTACCCTTTTCCCTTTTAATCTGTCTGTCTGTCTGCTTTCCTATTTTATCTGTTTGTATTTTTTTCTTTCCCCCCCCTCTCTTTCTCCTCCTCCTTTTCTCTCCTCTCTTTCTTTTTCTTTCTCTCTCTTTCTATTTCTCTTTCTCTTTTTCTTCTTCTCTGTCTTCTCTTTAATATATATATATTATATATTATATTATATTATAATTATATATATATATATATTATAATTTTATATATATATTTTTATATATATATTTTTATATATATATATATATATATATTAATTTTATATATAAAATATATTAATATATAATAATACCATAATTTTATATATATAATAAATATATATATATAATTATTTATATATAAATATTATTTTATATTAAAATATATATATTTGAGCCCGCCGTGGGGCACAGCTGATACTTAATTTTTAGTTTTTTGTTTGATGCTCTTGGAGTGAGTCGTGGGAGGGTCTCCATATATATATATAATTATATTTTATATATATTTATTATATATGAATATTATATATATATATAATAATATTTATTATAACATCCTCAAAATTTCCACTTTTTTTTTATACGTATTATAAATTTATTTATTATAATATATTTATTTTAAAATTTTGGGGTGGTGTGTGTTGGGTGTGTGTGTGTGTGTTGTGTGTGTGTGGTGTGTGGTGTGTTTTGTGTGTGGTTGGTGTATGCGCGATGTGGTGTGTGT
>NC_051397.1:15517494-15519994 GCF_015228065.2 Penaeus monodon
TTTGTTTCTTTTCTGTTATTTTATTGAGGCGTGGATGCAGCAACGGCATTAGGCGAAGGAGGCAATTGTCACAGTGCCGAGGAATGAATTGGGAATGGAACTACTGATCAAACTAAAGTGCAGGAAAGGAAAATTGTGAAAGCTAGGAGAGAAGGGCTAGTCATTTAATCGTCGAAGGTAATAACAGAAAAATACCTGGCATTGGGGGTGAGTGGCTCGATATGTCTTCTTTTTGTTATAGCTGTCTTTATAATTGATTTGTAATTAGTAGGAGGGAAGGTCTAGACTTTAGTTTCGAATTTAATTTAGTAGAAAAGAATATTCCTTGTTTTTTTTTTTCTAAAAATGATTATAGCCAAGATTTACATTGTGATATGCCACCTGTATATAGAATAAAAGAAGTTGGCTAAAACTATTTATGACCTTTGTATCTTCGGCGCAACGCAACAGAGGAGTAAATGCAAGCCACACCTCGAGCCCTGAGCCCATGTTTTACTATCAATTAAATATAAATAGGGTTTTCTCTTTTTTATATATTATAAATGTATGTATAGTTATATAAATAAAAAATAAAATATAAACATTTTTTATGTTTATATATAAAATTATTTTTCCCTATATTATTTATTAAAAATATATAAAATTTTTTAAAAATTAAATTTTTTTTTTTTAATTTTTTAAATTTTTTTTTTTTTAAAATTTTATATTATTTTATTTTTTTTTTTTTTTTTTGTATTAAAATTTTTTAATTTAAAACCCCCCCCCCCCCCCCCACACCCACCCTTTTTTTTTTTTATTTTTTTTTTTTTTTTTTATTTTTTTTATTTTTTTTTTGTTTTTCTTTTTTTTTTTTTTTTTTTTTTTTTTTTAAAATTTTTTTGTTTTTTTTTGTGTGGTGTGTTTGTGTGTGTTGTGTGTGTGTGTGTGTGTGTGGTTGTGTTGCTTGTGGGGGGCTGCCTTTTCGTTATATAAACTTTTTGTTTTTTTTAAAATTTTATATTTATTTTTTTATATTTTTTTTTCGTTTTGTTTTTTTTTTAAAATTATTTTTAATTTTTATTTTTTTTTTTTTTATGTATTTTTGTTTTTTTTTTTTTTTTTTTTTTTTTTTATTGTTTTTTGTGTGTGTGGTGGTTTTTGGTGGTGGTGTGTGGGTTTGTGGTGTTTGCACAAAATAATTTTTTGAAAAAGAATTTAGAAACCTGCGGTTTCATCTTTTGGCTGAAGGGGAAGGGGGGGGGGAGATGGAGGAGGGGCGCACGGGCAGGGGAGAAAGGTGAACCCCCCCCGGGAAACGATGGGAAGTCGGAATAGGTCGAAGGATCAGGCGGTCTATGCGAAGGTTGGCCGGCATAAGTTAGAAGGCGGAGAATGCGTGAAGCGAGGAGACTATCGACAGGAGAATAGCCACTTTTCAAGCTGAAATTAGGCAGCAGCTTGGTTTAGGATGATTGTGGTGCCAAGAAGGGAATGTGAGACTTCGCCAGACAGGCCGCAAGAGCTTGCGAGTCAGAGATCCCCGTGAAATGATGAGGTCTAGGCCGGCTTATGGGTTTTGGGTAGCCCGAGGGTTGATGACCCAGAACCTCTGGTAGAGATTCGCTTTTATCTCTTTTAGGGGGACGGTGGAAGGTAGCAGCAGTGCGTTCTCGGCGTCGCTGTTTAGGAGGACATAGGTGGAGGCAGCATCCAACACTTCCCGAGCGTTCTTCAGGTAGGAGCCGTGGTCGAGGACCACCACCGAGTTGCCCCTTTTCAGAAATTGGGGCACCTCCTTGCGGGCTCGAAGGGGCTAAAGTAAAACCTGGGGAAAAAAGGTTGGGTAGGGGGGACTGAGGACCGGGATGAACGCACCACGAAGGAAAGAGAAACGTCAGAAAAGGAGTTCCTATGAGGAGAATGAAATGTTCGAAGGATGAAGAATGTCGGTGGAGGCATGGGGGTGAGGCGGAGAGCAAAGAAAAGACCGAAGCCAAGGAGCTGTTGCTGGTGAGGGTCAGGGACAGGGGAGATAGGTCGGTGACAGCGTCGTGGGGGAGAAGCGGGCAAGGATGTGGCGTGGGATGTAGAGTTCTGAGAAGGAGAGCGGCAGGGTGGGGGGGAATAGGGGCGACGTCGATATGACGGGAAGCGCTGGGGGCCCCCCTTTCGAAACCCGAGTAATCACATATGGGAGGCATGCTTGACATCCTCCACTTTGGATACGTTCAAGGGGGAAAACGTGCATAGTCCGGAAAAGGAGATCCTTTCTCTGAGTGTTTCAGTAGTTAGAGCTCGAGAGAGGAAGCACCTGCTCCTCGAGGCAGTCTCGTCGGCCGTGGCGAAGACAGAAGCCACGAAAGGCATATACGATGTCGGGAAAGGAAGCAAATAGGAACGAGATTTCTTTTAGCCTCACGGTTTTTGATGGATGGTAAAACACTGTACAGTGTTGATAATATGGTAGAACACAACAGTTTTGAAATCTTTCTGGATTCATCCCCAGTCTGAGAAAAGAAAG
>NC_051397.1:15539994-15542494 GCF_015228065.2 Penaeus monodon
TAATACCTTATACAAAAAATAACAATAATGATAACAATAATGAAAATAACAGTTCGAATAACATTTTCGTAGATTCGCCATATGATGTGCTGAGCGTGCGTGTGGTTAGTTATCACCCCATTTTACAACAAAATAGATTGACTTCAAGTTTGCATTTACGTGGAATATGATTGCAGGCGTAAAATGCAATCGTAACATTCGAAAACCAGATGAATGAATCACAAGAATAATTATGTGGCCTTTATTACCAGTATCATTATTACTATTGTTCCTATTGCAATAATTGATATTGTCGTTGTTATTTTTGTTGTTATTAATATTATTACTGACAATAACATTTTGGTATTACGATAGGTGTTATGATATTTTGTTATTACCATTGTTATAATCATCCTTACAATTATCATTGTTATTGATGTTCTTATCATTCTTATCATAATTATTTTTGTTGACGTTACGATGTTATAGTTTTGATATCATTATTGCTATTATTGTTATATAGTGACCTAGGTTCGAGTCCTGGTGAGGGAGGGTTGTTATTTATCGATATCAATGCGGCATTGCATTATTCCATCTTTCATTGTTATCTTTATTATCCTTATTATCATAATTACTATTATCAATATCATTATCGTTGCTATCATTGTCATCATGATCATTATGCTTATGATGCTATATCATTATTATTATTATTATTATTATTATTATTATTATTGCTATTATTATTTAAATTATCATTATCATTAATATCATTATCATTATCGTTACTATAATTATCACCACGATCATTATTATCATTAGTATTACCAATATTTTAATCATTATTATCACTATTGTTATAATTATCATTTGTATTATTATCTTTATTATTGTTATCTTTATTATTATTCCTATTATTGTTAGTGCTTGCTTGAGATTTGCGAAGTTCTGGCTTCGCCCGGGCCTTTCACTTATGACCCGGCCTATTGTTAGTGTTATTATTATTATTATTATTATTATTATCATTATTATTATTATTATTATTATTATTATTATTATTATTATTATTATTATTATTATTATTATTATTACTATTATCATCATTGTCATCATTAGTAGTAGTAGTAGTAGTAGTAATATTGCTTCTATTATCACTATTTCTATTATTAATAATAATATTGTTTCTATGATTATCATTATTAATATCATTATCATCATCATTAATATCATTATTATAATTATTATTATTATAATTATCATTATCATTATTATTGTTATTGCTATAATCATTATTATTATCATTTATCAATATTATTATGACGTTTAACATCATTATTGTTGTTATTGTTGTCATTATAAAATATAGAATATCATTATCACCTTTATATCATTGTCATTATTTGCATTATTAGCATTATCATTATTATTATTGGTATTGTTATTATCATCAGTAGTAATAGTAGTATCATTATTATTTCTCATCTTTATTCTCATTATTATTTTTATTCTAATTGCTATTATATTGTATTTTCATTGCTTTATTATCATCATTATTATTATTATTATTATCATTATTATTTGTATTGATATTGTTTTTGCCATCATTACTATCATCGATACGATCAGTATCATTACTATTATTACATCATTACCTTTATCATCATTCCTGTTATTATTAACATGATCGTTATCATTATTATCATTACTATCGTTCCTATTATTATTGTTAACATTAGTGGTAGTAGTGATAGTATTATTATTATTATCATTACTATCATTATTATTGTTCTTATCGTAGTCATTATCATCATCATTTATATTATTATAATTATAAATATTTTATTATTGTTACTTCTCTCATCATTATTTCTATTATAATTATTATTACCAATGTTTATTTCTACTATTATTATCATTATTATTGTTCTTATCACTATTATCATGATAATAAGGATAACAATAACAATAGCGCTCTGAACAGCATTATCAACAACAACAATAATAATGATAGAAATAATGATATAAAAATGATAATAATAACAGCAATAAAAATGATAACATACTAATTATAGTAACAATAACGATGGTAATGATAATAATGGTAATGATAATTATAACAGTAACAATAATAATAGTAATAATGATGATGATGATGATGATGATGATGATGATAATCATCATCATCATAATAATTATAATAATAATGATAATAATAATAATAATTATTATTATTATTATTATTATTATTATTATTATTATTATTATTGTTATTATTATTATTATTATCATTATTATTATTATTATCATTATCATTATTATTATTATTATTATTATTATTATCATTATTATCATTATCTTCTTATCATTAGCAGTAGCAGTAGTAGTAGCATAATCATCATCATCATCATCATTATTATTATTATTATTATTATTATTATTATTATTATTATTATTATTATTATTATTATTATTATTATTTTATTTCATTTAGATCTGCTAATTAAAATCAAACACCAGGTTA
>NC_051397.1:15554994-15564994 GCF_015228065.2 Penaeus monodon
TTGCATGTTAAAACTTTACTTAGGGGAAAGGTATGCTGACTTGGCAGACCTGAATAATTTGAATTGAATCATTTGTGTCCGTTGTCAGGTGACGGGCACCGGAGTTTTGGCAATAATGAATGCAGAACATGCTCGCATTCATGAACTTTCGAAGACTATTTTACGTTGATGCCTAATGTGTTTGTGTGTGTGTGTGTGTGTGTGTGTGTGTGTGTGTGTGTGTGTGTGTGTGTGTGTGTGTGTGTGTGTGTTAATTTTATAATCAATGCACAGAATAATAATTATTATAGATAATGATAGTAATAGTGATGACAGTAATTAATAATGATAATAACAGCGATTATAACATGAAAAAGGATGGCAACAATCATGAGGATAAAGATAAGAATGAATTGATGATGATAATATTAATGATGTTGATAGTAATGTTAATGAAAATTAATGAAGATGATTATAATGATAATGGCAATAAGAATAGTGATTGTGGTACTGATAATGGACGAAGATGATAGATAGATAGATAAATAGACTGAGGAACAGAGAGATAATACACACACACACAGACACATACATATATATGACTGTTCTTCCTGGGCGAAAGAATGCGAGGATGGCCCTTCGAGCTACGCTTTTACGCCAGTTGAGCATTGAAACTTATAATTGGTAACTGCCACTCTCCGAAAGAATGTGAGGAGCAAGCTATTGCCCTGCAGCAGGCTCCCTCTCTCCACGCAGCTGAAGAATCCAAAGGAACGGCGTCGCAGGAGTTGCCAGAACGAGGTTGCACCGAACTGCCTCCGGCTCCGGATTTTTCCTTGATAGTTGAGTCCCGAAGCCTTTCCATCTCATAGATGACACAAGGCAGTGGATTGTTTTGTATAAGGCGAACTCCCATAGCCTTTGACCATGCACGGACTGAACTACAAGGCAGCAGCTATTTTTCATGGGATGAATTCCCAAACCCTTGACCACACACGGGCTGAACTACAGGGCAGCAGTTGGATGCGTATGAATGTACACACGCACGGATATATATATATATATATATATATATATATATATATATATATATATATATATATATATATATATAGTACATCATCACATCAAGGGGTACACGAGAAAAGGAGCAGCAGCCACATGTTCCAGCCACGAAGATCCATCGAGGCATTGGGAAACATATTCTCGGAAGTCCCCTTCGACGCCCAATATTAGAGTCCAAATGGCTACCAGGGTTGTTCGCAAGAACATACAGTGGCAGGACGTCATAGAGAGCGAGCTAATAGGTCCAGAGCCTGAGTGGCGATCCGGAAGCATTAAACCAGCCACTCACGTTAGCGATTAGGCATTTACATATAATATATTATAGCATGTTCATTACACGATTGATTATATGAATTAATTTATATATTATATATATATATAAGTGACACAAACACAGTAATGTGTACACAAAGATGAAAAGGAAAACAGCCACAGTAAGAAATGAAAATAAATCGTGACATTTTGAACATTTCACGAGTTCCTCTTTAGACGAATAATAAACCGAAATGGATACAAGGAGAGAATTTTGACAAGAATATACAGTGGTAGAGAAATAGAACGAACCAGAGCTAAATCAGGTCTCAGGAGCAGAGTCAAGATCGAAGCCCCATTAACCAGCGCTCAAGTTAGAATTAGGCATTTTACTGATTAATAGATTCTAGCATTTTTCATTCACACGAGTTTGCTGATTTATGAATTTATTTAGCGCTTTTCCAGTTTAGCTTGTGACCCTCATCACGGAAATGGATGAATCACGCATTTGATTCCCTGGTATATCGAACATCACGTTTATGTTTTTGTTTTGTTTTTTCGAAAGCTCTACCGGTCTCGCCTTGCAATCTTTGCAAGGTATAGTGTAAATACCAGGATAATGATAATACGCGCGAGGTTGTTGAGTTTTCTGAAAAATCGAAATCTGAACGGTCCACTTGCCACAAAGAAAATAAATCAACATAACCAAATCGTGTCGGGAGGGAGAATAGACGGAAGGAGTTCAGATTCAAACATCTCCATGTATAAATTCGCAAGAACCGGGCTTAAACTACTTCCCATCGCGATACCATTGATTTGCTAATAAAGTTCGCCGTCAAAATTAAAGACATTAGTGACACACAAACGAATGAGATCGATAAAGCAATTGACTGGAATAGTTTTAAAGTTTTATTTCAAGAAAATCTAGCACATCGTCAAGCGAGACATTAGTAAACAGGGAATCTCCATCAAAACTCACTGATTTCTTACCGTTTCAAGTTTCTAACCTTAACCGTGAAATCCATCGAATGTTTAGTATGATTATCAGAAAAGGACCCCATAAAAGGAGATTAAACGCTCGCTAGCCAAGAGTCTAATGGGCGGGTAACTGAGTTGCAAGATGAAATAATAGGCCTTAGAGGGTTTTAGGAAGGCCATAAAAATACGGAATAGAGGGATTTACCGTTTAAAGTGATTGTCTGAGTTTTTTACGAAATGATTCCGTGACGGATGGGTAAGGATTGGAGCGCAGTTTTTGATACGTTAAGTTGTCGTTCAGGACATATATAAGCTTTGCTTATATAATCAGATTAAGGATAACTACGTCATTACCTTTGTCGGCTTTGGTAATTACAAATTGCGTTTAAGTGATTTGGTGGCCAAGAAATAACGTCGGGGTAAGCCTTTGGAACCGTCAAATAAATCAGGAATTGGACTTAACATGACACCTTTTAAGGTAGTCGAGATCTTTAATCGAGGATTTGTTTCACTTCGCAATGAAACTATCCAGACCTTTAATATAATCTAAACAATAATTAGCGTTGGGTTGGGTAGAAAACGTTAAACCAAAACCTAAAAGTCCGGTTTCATAACATGATAGGGAATAAGACGATAAATTTACGACGAGTCAGTAAGGGAAAAATTACACCACGCGGTACACGAGCAAAGATTGTTAAGTTTACTTCTGAGGGATCTTTGATGACGTTCGCTTTCAAAGAAAGATCTACGCGCTGCAATGGCTAAAAGGTCTTCAACAAAGTGAGCAGGGGTGACTTCTCAAACCATTCTAAGAGACTTTCGAACTTGAAGAAATGCATCATCGACACCTAATTTTGCGCAACGGATACTATGGTATCAACACATGACGCTCACAACTAGAGAAATGAATGGCTAATCTAGAACTATAAAAATACTGGCCAAGAGAAGGGGGACTTATCGACTCGTTTACGCAGTCTTGCAAAAACTTGATCTGGTTCTTCCTCCTCCTGGAGGAAATCAGCGCTTGCTCATATTGTCTAAAATGACGTGCAACCGCCGGGCAAGTGGCGAACACGAAGGACAGTACTAAGGGAATGAACGTGGCTTCCATAATTGACACAAACATAGTAACGTGTGCACAAAGATGAAAAGGAAAACAGCCATAGTAAGAAATGAAAACAAATCGTGACATTTCGACCTCTCCACGGGTTCCTCTTCAGACGAATAATAAACCGAAATTGATACAAGGAGAGATAAGGATAAGTCCGATATGCGAAGCTTAGCCTCGCCCGGACTATGCCATGAGGGAAGCCCGGCCTGTGTCGACTAATGCTGACTCGCTCACGTGTGTCAGCTGATGCTGACTCGGCTGAACCTAGTCTTGCCCAGCCACAGCAGTAACCTCCAGGCGACAGTTGCAACTTCTCGCGCCTGGGCGGACGCCGAACCGCCGACCCCTCGGATGAGAGGCCGACACGTTACCACTGTACTAACCCGGAGGCTACAAGGAGAGAATTTTGACAAGAATATATAGCTACAAGGAGAGAATTTTGACAAGAATATATAGCTACAAGGAGAGAATTTTGACAAGAATATATAGTGGTACAGAGACAGAACGAACCAGAGCTGAATCAGGTCTCAGGAGGATGAAAGAAAAATGCTAGAATCTCTATTAATTAGTAAACTGCCTAATTTTAATTTGAGTGCTGGCTTGGTTGACCTTAGCTCCTCGTTAGTTAGCAAAGCCTTCCCCAGGCTCTTCGATCTTGACTCCCCCTTGAGACTTGATTCAATTCTGGTTCGTTGTCTTTCTACTAATATCTATTCTTGTCAAGATTCTTTCTTTGTATTTATTTCGGTTTATTATTCGTCTGAAGAGGAATTCGTGAAGAGTTCGAAACGTCACGATTTATTTTCATTTCTTACTATGACTGTTTTCCTTTTCACATATGTGTCTATATACATACATGCATAAATATGTATGTATGTATTAGTGTATATGTATATACGCATATATATTATATATATATATATATATATATATATATATATATATATATATATATATATATATGTATATATATAAGTGTATACATATGTATATATGTATCTATAATATATATATATATATATATATATATATATATATATATATATATATATGTGTGTGTGTGTGTGTGTGTGTGTGTGTGTGTGTGAATACACACACACATATATATGTATGTGTGTGTGTGTGTGATTATCCACATATACGCATTTCTCTCTCTTTCTCTCTCTCTCTCTCTCTCTCTCTCTCTCTATATATATATATATATATATATATATATATATATATATATATATCATCATCATCATCATCAATAACGGTATGCTCATGTTTGAGCAGCCGTGGACCTCTCCACCATCCTTCGCCACTCAACTCGATCTTGCGCTTTTCTTTCCAGTTGTACCATCGTCAGCCCGCAAATATCTTTGATATTGTCGCTCAGTCTTGTCTTCGGTTTGCCTCTTCCTCTGTTTCCTATCACCATCCCTGTCAGCAAGTTTTTCTCAATACATTTACTTCTCATCACATGACCAATAAACTTTAGTTTCCTTTTGATCAAGATGCCCAACAGCCGGTCTTTACAATTTATTTTTCTCTGCACTTCATCATTCGTTTTCTTTTCTGTCCAGTTAATATGTAGTACTTGTCTGTAACACCACATTTCAACACACACACACACACACACACACACACACACACACACACCACACACACACATATATACGTATACGATGAAACTGCATATGATACGAGTACTACAGCTTAATGATCTGAAACGAATAATGTATAAAGCTGACGTGACAATTTTTCATCGAGTTCAAAATAAGTTCAGCCGTTGCAGAAAGGGAACCGCTGCTCCACTTGCATGAAGTGTGCAGCGGATCATTCAAGGAGGATTTGTGTAGTTTACGGGCGTGGGCGGTGAGGAAAAGGCGTATTCGTTCTTTTGATAATATGAATCACATTGGCGGCAGGAAAGTTATTTGTTACTGATCTTGGCATAAACAAGATATGTTTCTGAAAAATGATTCGTTATTGATACCTAAAAAGGGATTTGTTGTTGTGTTCGGAAACGTTTCATCGTACCGAAACAAGAGTTTTTAATCATTTAACTATGGATTCAATTGTTAATCTTTTCCCTGTCTACAGTGTGTTCTAAGGTTTCCTGGCACCGTACAGGCTCTTCGTAGGTAAGTAGTTTCTGTCGCCTCCCAGTTCGAAGAAAGTGTCAGCTTCGTTTCGTGGCTGCTTCGAAGAAATGGTTCGCCCTTCATCTGTACGAAGCAGCCTCTCGAGGAACGCTTTCCTTTCCTAACTACGTTAATTGATAACTCAATCGCTCGTGCCCGGGTTTAGTTGTCATGAAGCACCGCCGTCACAGAAGCTTCGCCGCCAGTCAGTCTTCCTCAACTCCTTGCGACCATCGGTCCTTGCATTTGCTGGCATATGTGTTGCGCGCGCGCGTGTGTGTGTGTGTGTGTGTGTGTGTGTGTGTGTGTGTGTGTGTGTGTGTGTGTGTGTGTGTGTGCGTGTGTGCGTGCGTGTGTGTGTGTGTGTGTGTGTGTGTAAAGAGAGAGAGAATATATCCATCAATAGTATATAGATAGACACAAATAGATATGTATGTATGTATGCATTAAAGCAATAGTTGGAATTCAAGAAAAATCAGTATATTCAAATGAGACACGCAATACATTCATAGCAATGTGAATCAGGTCCTCCGCAGCCAGAGGACTACAGCGTAGACACAGGACGTTTCAAATTAAGAAAAAACATAAAGTAGGATATTGCAAGACAAGCAGGAACTCTCTCCCTGTTTCCTCTCTCTCTCTCCCTCTCCCTCTTTTCCTCTCTCTCTCTCTCTCCCTCTCCCTCTTTTCCTCTCTCTCTCTCTCTCTCCCTCCCTCTTTTCCTCTCTCTCTCTCTCTCCCTCTCCCTCTTTTCCTCTCTCTCTCTCTCTCTCCCTCTCTTTTCCTCTCTCTCTCTCTCTCTCCCTCTCCCTCTTTTCCTCTCTCTCTCTCTCTCCCTCTCCCTCTTTTCCTCTTTCTCTCTCACTCTCTTTCCCCCTTTTCTTCTAGACAAGTAACAAGTTTCCCGTCGCCATACTTTTGTTTTCTGCGTAACTCGAACTGAAACGAAATGTAGGACTTACTCTGTGTCTTTACAGGATAGATGCTTATATGTTTAACTTTTTTCTGTGATTTCGTTATTATTATTATTATTTTTTTTTTTTTACTTTTTCTTTTTTTTTCAGTTAACGGTGTTTTTATTTCATTCTTTTTTTGTTCTTTTTCTTTTTCTTGTTTGATCGTTTTCGTGAAGTGAAAAAAGTGGTCATTGCCGAGTTGCTTATCTCCTCTTCATCATCATCTTTTCCTTCTTCCCCTCTTTCTTGCTCTTGCTCTTCTTCCTGCTGGATCAAAGGCGATCTGAAATCACAAATAGGATTTATATACAGAAAATGGTTACTTTTCATTCGTAGTTTTTTTTTTTTTTTTTTTTTTTTGGTGTCAAATCGTTATTTTCAATAATCTTGATCGACTTTTCCTTTTCCTTTTACCTTTTTTTTACTCTTCATTTCAACTTGCATTTCCATTTGCAATCACAGTGGATACTAAGTTGAAAAATTATTTTACAGAATTATCTAACATACCCAACAAAAGTTTTCCACTACATGGACTATACAGAATAGATTATAGCAGTATTAGTAGTTTCTAAAACAACAGTGATATTTCCTATAGATGTAAAGTTATATACACGGTAATCTCCTCTCTTAATCACCGAATAAGAGTAAAAAAGTAAATAAAAGCCAAGCCGAGATCTTAAGACAAGTAAATGTTTTTGTTGCTTTCTTTCTAATTTGATTTTTTTCATTTAGCAGTATTTCTTGTTTTCGTAATTAGATACTGTCTGTTATTATTCTGTTTCCTACCACGTTTCACGTTCTTTCTTATCATATTATCGGCTTTTCCCTCTTTCAGCTTTTTAGCTTTCTTGGCCAGAAAATATGGAATTTTTTCTCTTGTCTCTTTGTTGTCTTTGTTCTCGTCAATTCTCCCTTTTTATGCATCTTTATTCAGCGGTTTGGCAGTCTCAAATATACTTACGCGCACGCACGTACATATAAACACACAAATGCAAATACGCACACACACACACACACACACACACACACACACACACACACACACACACACACACACACACACACACACACACTTATATAAATATACGTGTGTGTGTGCGAGTGTGTGTGTGGGTGTGTGTGCGTGTGTGCGTTAGTGAGTGAATAGGAGATGAATAAAGAAAATGGACAATAGGCAGAGAAGGAGAAATAAGGTAAGAAAGAGGAGAGAGAAAAATAAAAAAGACAAAGTACTAATGCTGACGTTGTATTAATGATGATTATGATAATGATGGTTATGGGAACTGAAGCGTTTGGGGGTTGGGAGCTGATGTGGCTGCCTTCTCGGAGGTCAGAAGACCTGGCAGCAGCACTAACTGTATGGGTGGGTACACCTACTACTGGTCGGGCCGGGACGTTGGCCATCATCTCCAGGGGGGAGCTATAGCCATTTCCAGCCGACTTCAATCCTCGGAAGTAGAGGTAACACCGTTTGATGAGTGTATTACGTCATTGAGACTGAAGCATGCTTTTGACTTTGTGTGTCTCTTATTATTTGCTCCTACAGATGTTTGCAAACTCAATGTGAAAGAGGCGTTCTATGCCAAATTCACATCTATGGCAGACAATTGCCCCTGGGAGACAGTCGCATTGTTCTGGGTGACTTCAATGCGGTATCCGGCTGTGATTAAGCTGGCTACGAGATGCCTGTCGGTCTCCATGGCTTGGGACCTGATTCCAGCAGCGAGAATAGCCTTCTTCTCCGGGACTTTGCTAGTTCCCAGAGATTGAGGATTTCTGGCTTCTGGTATCAGCACTCCAACCCACATCGTTGGACATGGTATAGCGATAGAGATACTATGGCCAAGGAGATAGACCAGATTCTTGTCAGCACTCGCTGGAGGATCCTTCAAAACCGCAGGGTTTACCGGAGCGCCGCGTTCTGTGGCATTGACCATAGGCATGTTGTGGCTACACTACAGGTCCACTTCCAAAACTCCTCGTCCTTCCAATGGCCACTCTAGGGTGTTTCACTTGGATAGATTGAGGCGGAAGGAGTGTGCCCAGAGGTTCGCCACGACAGTCTCTGATCGGGTCACAGAACTCAAAACCCTTCTTTCAGAGTCTTTCAAGTGTCCAGAGGCGAACAACCGATGGCAAGGCAGAATTTCATCTCACTGGAGACATTAGAGGCCATAGAAGTGTGTCACATGGCTCGGTTGAATGGCAATCAGGACTTGCGCCGTTCTTTGGTGCAAAGGGCTCGCGCACTGCTGAGAAGGGACGAGGAACAAATCACCAGGAATCTTGCTGAAGAGGTTGAAGGCCATTTCTGCCTACCAAGCCCTGAGAAAACAAAGTGAACTCTAAGCCCTCCTCGCAGATGACTGCGATCCGCTCACTGGATGAATAGATCATCTCAGATCATGTTGGGATTCGTGAACGTTGGGCTGAATATTTTGAGCAGCTGTACCAGGTAGATCCTCTAGCAGTTGGTTTGGATGCAAGTGATATCACAGTACCAGTGTCGGATTCATCCATCAGCGAGGAACATCCTACGCTAGGTTAGGATGGTGATCTCCAAGCTGAAGGGTGGGAAAGCTGCAGGGTATATGTGAAATCCTTGCTGAACTGCTAAAGGATGGGGATAAACCGATTGCACAGGGCTTGCATACAGCCTTGACTGCCATCTGGCAGTCTGGTTCCATTTCCCTTGTCCTGTTGAGGGGCGTGGTCATCCCTTTCTGGAAGGGGAAAGGGGGATTGCTGGGACTGTAGCAACTACCATGGCATCACACTACTTAGTATACCAGGCAAGGTTTTCGCTCACATTCTTCTGAAATGGATCCACGACCATCTACTAAAACACCAAAGACCGGAGCAGTCTGGTTAAACTCCTGGCAAGTCTACAATAGACCGTAATCTACTTCAGGTAATTGTGGAATGCCATTGTAAGTTCGGTCGTAAGTTCAGCCTACATCAACCTCAAGAAGGAGTTAGACTTGGTGCATCAAGAATCATTATAGGAGATCCTGGGAAATTCCAACACAGATTATTGGCTTAATAGCAAGGCTATATACTGGTAATGAAAGAGGTGTAATGTGTGGTGGGGGCCTGTCGAACTTCTTCCCTGTTAATTCAGGGGTGAGGCAAGGCTGTGTCCTTGCACCAACACTTGTCAAAACCTACATAGACTGGATAATGGGCAAGGCTACTATCCAAAGTCAGTGTGGAGAAACACTAGGCAATATCAAGGTCACAAACCTTGATTTTACTATTCTATCTGAGTCTCTGGAATCACTATTGGCTGCTCTTGATACATTTAGCAATTAGGCGAAGCCTTTGGGCCTAGAAGTCTCCTGGTCCAAGACCAAGATTTGGGACTTCGGGGCCCGTTAGGGAAACCTGTTCAGTCGATACATGCTTGCGGTGAGGACGCTGAAGTCACAGAGAGCTTTACATACTTTGATAGCATAGCTCATGTCTCTGGTCTGTCAGACTAAGAAGTCAGTAGACGGATTGGTCTGGCAGCAGGAGCCATGAACTCGATCAAC
>NC_051397.1:15594115-15597396 GCF_015228065.2 Penaeus monodon
ATGGTGAATAACTAATCATAATAATGAATAATAACTACCATATGATAATGATAATTAATATACTAATGATAGTAAGATGATAGTAATCATAACGATAACAACAATGATAATAATAATGATAATAGTAATAATGATAGTCATAACAGCAATAATAAAAATAATGATTATAATGATAATATTGATGATATTAATGACAATTATGATAATGGTAAAGGTGATGATGAAGACAATGATAATGATAATAGTAATAAAAAAATATTTATTGATAATGATAATGACAATTATGATAAAGATAATAATAACAGTAGTTGTACTAGTAATAATAATAATAATAATAATAATAATAATAATAATAATAATGTAATGATAATTATGATAATAATAATGATAAAATAATAATGATGATAATGTTAATGATAACGATAGTGATGATAAAGGTGATAATGATATTGATGATGATAATGATAATCATAATTATACTGATCATAATGATTATTAATTATATTAATTATAATAATAAAAATGATAAAAATGATAAAAATCATTATAATAATAACAATGATAATGAGGATGATAATAATAATAATAATAATAATAGTAATAATAATAATAATGATAATAATAATAACAATAATAATATGATAATAAAAAAACAATAATGATGATGATAATAATAATAGCGAGGAAAATCATAGGGAAAAAAAGAAAATACTGCTACTATAAAATTAATGGAAATTTTTAAATAATGAAATGTTAGTAATAAGATAAATAACAACAAAAATAATAAACCCCCACAAGAATAATAATGGTTTTTATAATTTAAAAAAAAAAAAAATACTACTATAATGATAACAGCAAAAAAAAATTTTTATAATAAAGGTAAAAATAATGAAATAATAAAATAAAATAATAATAAAAAAATAAGATAATAATAAAATAATTAATAATTTAAAAAATAAAAATAATAAAAAATAATAATAATAATGATGATTTTAAAAAACAACAACAACAAAAAAAATAATTTAAAAACTAATACTACTACTACTACTAATAATAATAATTATAAAAATAATTTTAAAAATAAAAAGTAACCCAAAAATAAATAATAACAATAATAATAATTTTTAATAATAATAATAATAAAAATAATAATAAATAATAATAATAGTAATAACAATAACAACAATGAATAATAATAAAAAAAATAATAATGATAATGGGTAATGAAAAATAAAAAAGTACTAAAAAATATGATAATAGAACATTTAAGGGAAAAAACATCAAAGATAAAAAAATAATGAAATACTACTACTTATGATTTTAAGGGTTTATTTAAGATCATAGTTAAAAAGCAATGTTACTTTAAAGGGGATTATGAAATGATAATCAAATAGTAATAAAAACGATAAAGAATTATGATAATTTAAATTTCTATTAATTTAAATTTTAATACCCAAAAATGAGATAATAAAAAACGGGTAGTAATAAAAAAAAATTTAAATAGGATTAATGTAATAATGATAAAGATAATAAAAATTTTCATTACTAATAATAATTTTCCGGACTGCTAAAAAAGATGGAAAATGCAATAATGGGTGTAAATATTTTAACATAAATCAAAAGATTGAAATAGAATTATACTTTTATCACAACTCAAATTCACAATAGTCAGAGCAAAGATAAAACAATAAGCGAGGAAAACGTTGGAAAATGGTTGATCTGAGAAGGTAAAAGATAACTAGGCAATATAAACAACGACAAACTGTCAAAAATGAATATTTCCTCCCCAACAGAATTCGGGAAGGGGTGAGGGGGTGAGGAGAGGGAGAGAGCAAACCAAAATAAAGTCAAACTGAATATAAAAAGAGCCGAAAGGTACGATGACATGTGAGAGTAAGAGAGGGGGTGGGTCAAGGTGGGTAGGAGTGGGCAGGAGTGGGCTGGGGTGGGCTGGGGTGGGCAGAAGAGGAGGTTGGAGGAAGGTGGGGTAAAGGGGGAGCGGTTTTCTCGTACGGCTAGACAGTCCTCTCTCTCTCTCTCTCTCTCTCTCTCTCTCTCTCTCTCTCTCTCTCTCTCTCTGTCTCTTCCACTCACTCTCTGTCTTTCTCTCTCTGTCTGTCTGCCTTTCTCTCTTTCTGTATGACTGTGTCTTTTTCTCTGTCTGTCTGTCTTGCTCCCTCTCTCGTTCTGTTTATTTTATTTATCTCTCTCTTTCTTTCTCATTCTCCACATTTTTCTCTCTCTTTCCATTCCTGCTCTCCCCTCTTCTCTCTTTCTCTTTCTCTTCCCTCTCTCTCATTTCCTCCCTCCTTCTCTCTCTCTTTTCCTCTCTCTCCTCTCCCTCTCTTTCGAAGTCGTCGCGTGCATGCTATGGATCCACACTGCTGTTGCCAACCGAGTCCCACCCACCTGACGCCTGCTGCCCTGTACCCCCCACCTCACGCCCACCTCTCCCCTCCTCCCACTAGCATCCGCCTACCTACTCGCGCCACGCCCCCTCCCTACCCGTACCCGCCCACCTACTCTAACCAACCCACTCCCCTACCCGGCCTCTATCTCTCCCACCTGCTCGCCCTCCCTTCAGGACCCCGCCCACCCACCGACTCCCTCCGCCCACCCTCCAACGTCCCGCCCACCCGAGTGTTTACATTCAACTATGACGCAGTTGTTATGCTGTGCGTTCGTGGCCAGACGTCTCGTGGGCGCGGGGGGGGGGGGAGAGGGGGGGGGGGGAGAAGGGGATGAGGGGGAAAGGATGAGGATGTTCAGGAAGGGGAGAGGAAAAGGGAGGAGGAGGGGATAGGGAGGGGGAGTGGGAGGTTGCGGAGAAGGATGGGGAGATAATAAGGGGAGAGAGAGAGAAAGGAGAGAGAGATGAGGGGGTGGCGAATGGACGAATGAAGAGAGGATGGGTAGTTAGCGCTTTAATTGGCCCTTGAATTAGCATTCCTAAATATTAGTATGTTAGGCTACTAGTGGGAAGCAGTACTACAAAGTACTAGTCTCAGTGATTAGCTTGAATTTAGTCGCATTAACTAGTTATCAATAGAATTATTGGGTGAAGTGATAACATCAGCTTAGTTCAGGACACTTGGTATTAGCATTAATGGGCGGTGGTATCAGTTGGTATCAATTGGTATTAGCATCAACAAAAATAGCCCACATGCAGCTTTCCAACGAGAGAGTGAAAGCGTGAGACAGGCACAGATATATATACATATATATATATATATATATAAAATATATATAGATATATATATATATATATAAATATAATAATA
>NC_051397.1:15597496-15610170 GCF_015228065.2 Penaeus monodon
TTAACGGTTTTGGGGAAACAAAAAAAAAAAAAAAAAAAAAAAAAAACTTTTAAAAAATTTAAAAAAAACCCAAAAAAAAAATGAAAAAAGAAAACCATTTTCTGTATAAAATCCATTTGTGTTTTCAGATCCCCTTTGACCACAGGAAAAAAGAGCAAGAGCAAGAAAGGGGGAAAAAGGGAAAAGATGATGATAAGAGGAGTAAAAATGGGTAATGACCATTTTTCATTTCACAAAAAAACGATCAAACAAAAAAAAAAAAAGAAAAAAAAAAGAGAAATAAAAACACCGTTAACTGAAAAAAAAAAAAAAAGTAAAAAAAAAAAAAAAAAATAATAAAACAAATCAGAAAAAAGTTTAAAATATAAACATCTATCCTGTAAAGACCAGGTAATCCACATTTTGTTTCAGTTCGAGTACGCGAAAACAAAAGTATGGCGCGGAAACTTTTTATTGTCAGAAGAAAAGGGGGAAAGAGAGGGAGGAAAAGGAAAAAAGGGGGAGGGGAGAGAGAGGAAAAAGGGGGAGGGAGAGAGAGAGAGGGAAGAGAGGGAGAGGGAGAGAGAGAGAGAGGAAAACAGGGAGAGGGTGAGAGAGAGAGAGAGGAAGAGAGGGAGAGGGAGAGAAAGAGGAAAAAGGGAGAGGGGGAGAGAGAGGAGGGAAAAGGGGAGAGGGTGGGGGAGAGAGGAAAAAGGGGTGGGTTTTCCCGCTTGTCTTGCAATATCCTACTTTAGTTTTTTTTTAATTGAAACGTCTGTGTTAAGGTAGTCCCCTGGCTCGGAGGGTGATTCACATTGCTATGAAATTTTTGCGTGTCTCATTTGAATATACTGATTTTTTTAATTCCAAAATATTGTTTTAAACTCATACAAACAAATTTTTTCTATCTATAACGATTTATGGATATTTCTCTCTTTTTACACACACACCACACACACACACAACACACACCCACACCAACACACACACACGACACACACACACACACACACACACAATTGGGTGGTGGTGTGTGTGTGTGTGTGTGTGGTGTGGTGTGTGTGTGTGTTAAAAATTGCAATGAAAATATAAAATATATTTAATATTATAAAATTAAAATACA
This sequence comes from Penaeus monodon, assembly GCF_015228065.2. Lineage (NCBI taxonomy): Eukaryota > Metazoa > Arthropoda > Malacostraca > Decapoda > Penaeidae > Penaeus > Penaeus monodon. The sequence continues at coordinate 15,598,599 of NC_051397.1, forward strand.
CAAACTAAAATATATGTATTTGTTAAATATTTGTGTAACAACACCACCACCCCACACACACACACACCCACACCCCCACACACACACACCCACACACACACACACAAAAACCCCAAAACCCCACCGCACACACCCACAATATATATATTAAAATATATATATATATATATATATATAAAATTATATTTATATTCATTATGTATATATATTTATATATATATAAATATTATATATATAATAAAAAGGATATATAAAGTGTATATATAAAAATTATATATATAAATTTATATAATTTTAAATATTTAAATGATATATTTTTATTTTAAAATTTTTGTGTACACACACACACACACACACACAACCCCCCACACACACCCCCCACACACCACACCACACACCCACCACACAAATATAATATATATTATATATTAATATATATTTTATATATATATAAATATTTTTTTTTGGTGGTGGGGTTGTGGGGTGTGTGTTTGTGTGTGGGGGGTGTGTTTGGGGTGGGGGGTTTGTGGGTGGGGGGTGTGTGGGGGGGTTGTGTGTGTGGGGTGAAAAATTATGCAAGAATATATATAATATTTTAAATATTTTCTTAAAATATTTTTTTAAAATATTAAACTTTAAGATTTATATTTTAATTTTTATTTTTAATAACTAAACATTATAATTATTAAAAAAAATATTATAAATTATAATTAATAAAACCCCTTTTTAAAAAAATTTTTAAAATTAATTTTTGTTTTTAAATAAAACACCACACACACACACACACACACACACACCACAAACACACAACAAAAAACCCCCAAAAACACCCCCCACCACACACACACACACACCACCACCCACACATACACACACTACCACACACACAAAACACACACAACACACCCACCCACACACCACACACAAAACCCCCAAACAACACACACACACACACGCAATATATATATTATATAATTTAATAATATATATATATATATATATTGTGTGTTGTTTTGGGGTGTTGTGGTGTGTTGTGGGTGTGTTTTTGTGTGATATTATTCCCCTATATATATAATATATATATTATATTTAATATTATTATTTTGGGTGTGTGTTGGGGGGTGTTGTTGTGGTGTGTGGGGGGTGTGTGTGTGTGGGGGGTGGGGTTGTGTGTGGGGTGCGTGTGTGGTGTGTGTGTTTTTGGTGTTGTGTGTGTGTACGTAGATATTAATAATTTTTATATATATATAATTAAATATATATAATATTTATGTATTTGTTAAAAATTTATTATGAATATAATATAATTTTTAATAATAATTATATATTATCCTTTTATTTTTTTATAATTTTTATATATATTATTATAATATTACACCCACAAACACACGTTTTTGATGTATTTGTTTTTAATTTAAATTATATTATTGATTATATATATTTTAAAAGTATATTTTTCTATTATTATATATTTATTCTTTATATTTTAATTATTTAATTATTAAATTATATTTTTTAAAATATATATATTGGTATATATTATATAAAAAAATTTTTTTCAGTCAAAAAAAAAAGTATTATTTTCCTTCCGAAAAAACTGCCCTCTTTTTCCACCCCCACTCTTAACCAGGGAAAGTTTTTAAATTTTACGGGTCATTCATCAGCCTTCGAACTTTTTTTGTGACAGAATTGTTGGTGGATTGATTAGTAATAAAGGGTCAATCGTGCCTTTGACTTTGTTATTACAGTAAAAATTCGTGAGAGAATCAAATGATATGCGGGTATCTTTTGTTTCATTAGTATCTTTGTGTTTTTTATGTAGTTTTTCCCTTTTTGGCTCAGGGTTTTTTCTGATTTGATGTAATTTTTTTCTGATGTTCCCTTCCCCTGTTCTCTTTCTGTCTCGTTTCCTGTCTTCTGTGTGGCTTCTGTTTGCCTCTCTCCTCTCTCTCTCTCTCTTCTCCTCTCTTCCTCTTCTCTCTCTCTCTCTCTCTCTCTCTCCTCTCTCTCTCTTCTCCCCTTTTCCCCCCCCTCCTCTCTCTCTCCCCCTTTCCACTCCTCATTCTTCTTTTTCCAAATTTTTTCCACTTTCCAACACGTGTGCCTTTGCCATAAATTAAGGAACTTTTGATGTTTCTTGCTAATAAATTTTGTCACCAAAAACTTACAATTACACGATCCGTCCCCCCTAATGGGTAGCAAAAACCACAATTTCCCTGGGACATTATCAATGACTAATAAAAAAATAAAGTAGTAATCTTAAGGAAACACCGCGAGGTACGAATTATCCATAACGACTTACCCTTTCCAAAAACAGTGTAAAAGATAAGCGATAAAATCGAACAGAACAAAGCCGTACCCACCCTTTTTCGAAAAATTGCAGATGAGAAAAGCAATAAAAGACAAAACAAAAAAAACCGATTACCCTTCTTTCCAAAAAAGGGTACCGAGGAAGGCGATAAAAACGAAAGACACAGAAGCCCGGTCCCGACCCAAGACACTTGAAAAACTTTTTCCGCGCCTTCAAGGGTAGGGGCCCCACGGTCGGCGGTATGTTGCAAGCCCCGTGAAGGAAACAAAAAAACAAACACGTAACACAGAGCGACAACGCAAACCCATAACACAGGAAATGAATTCAGGGGGACGTTACCCCATGAAGACGGGAAAAAGAAAGGAGTTTTCATGAGATGTGTATTACGTACTTTTATTCCCACTAAATTTTTTACGCTCGTTGCTCTGTTACTGTGGCAGGAAGGAGGTGTTTGGGGGCCTTTTGTGCGGGGAATTCTTTATTATAGGTACACCCCGACGATTAGGTCCGGGAGCGCCCGACGCCCAAAAAAGGGGAGGGGATATAAATAGGTTTTGGTTAAAGGTGTGGGGGAGGAGAGGGGGGAAGGGAAAAGGGGGGGGTGGGCCCACAAGCTGTGGAAATGGGGTTAAAAAACTTTTGAAGACTACGTTTTCCTCTTCCCCCAAATTTTTTCTTCCCGGAGATTTTTTTCGTCGAATCTGTGTCTTTTCCTTTTGTGATATCAGAAAACGAAGGAGGAAAAGATAAGAGAAACAGCTAGCCTAATCTTCCCCCCATTGGCCCTCGAAAGGTTGATTGGGGGGGAACTTCTTGTACGCAAAGAAATAAAAAACAGGGGCCACACGTTTCCCAACACGGGCCGCCTGAAAAAGGGCGGGCACACAAACACAGCTCGAATAAAAAAAAAAAAAGTAAATATCCTCACGAAAAATCTTCCCCCTAAAACACAGGTTTAAAATTGATGTATACCAGCCAATCACGCAGACAAACCACACAAACAAACACACAACACACCCCAGACCAACAAAACATAAAAAACATAACACACACCACACACCACACACACCCCACACACACCCACCACACACACACACACACACACACCACCCAACACACACACGCACGCAAACGATGTCCAAAAACAGAGACCATACAAGCTACAAGTCCACGTCACAACGATCCCCACTTTGTTTTGGCCAGGTAAATAGACAGTAAACCATAAGAAAAAAAAAAAAAATAAATATCAGATATTCATAGAAAATCAAAAAAAAATAACATAAAACGCTCTGAAACTGCAAAATATCGGGAAAAAAGCTTTTGATGTGACGGTACCAGAGACCCCCGTGACAGCTACTGCGGGGGAGCAGGCGTGTCGGCGCGGGGTGGGACGGGTCTTCAAGGGAAGGGAAACGGAGAACCCTTTCGAACCGGGGGGGACAGTTGAAAATCAGGGAAGGGGGGGGGGGGGTTGTAGGCGGCGGGGGAAACCATGGGAGCGCTTTCCCACCTTCGTTCTTCGACGCCTCAGCGGGACAAGACCCATCTGGGTCGGAAAGTCGAGGACGCAGGAGTAAGCCTTGAGAACTTGCTGAAGAAGGCATGAGGCGATAAACGAGCGCTGTCCCCAGGCGAGGAGGGTGCCGAACCCCCCGAAAGGCCGGCAAAGGAAAGCCCGATGGCCGGGCGCCCCGACGGGTGCAGTAAAATCCAGGAGAGATGTGAGCCCAAGCCCCACCACGTGGGAACCACCAGCCTTTTACGTCACCCCTGCCAACCCCCATCTCTCACCTCCCTCCCAACCCCCCGTCCTTCTCACCCCTTTTTACCCTTAGCCAACCTTCCTCCCCCCCCCTTTTCCCCCCCACCCCCCTCCCCTCCCCCTCCCCCTTCCCCGCCCCCTAAACCACCCGCGAAAAGGGATCCCGCGGGAGTTACACGACCAACATTCCTGGCTTCGGGGAAGGGCGGCGGTTCGAAAAAGGACAAGCAAGCACAGGCATCCCCGAGGCGCTGCTGGGGCGACGGGAATCCCCCCCCCCCCCCCAAACACCACAGACGCCGGGGGAAACTTCTTCGGGAATGACGGCGGTGGGGTTGGGGGGTTAAATGGAGGCCTGAAATCTCCGGTTTCACTATCATTATCTGGAAAAACCCGGGATATTTTTCTTTTTTTACATCACTTTTATTTTTTATAACAATCCCAGCATCGCCATTACCACCACCGCACCTCAAAACCGCAACGCCCCATGGCATCAATTAACAATGATAATAACTAAAAACAACGGGCCGGAAAGCCATCACACCCTCACCTACCGACATTCACAGAGCCTTCTGCACTGTAGCGTCAATATCCTTTAAATTCCACGGGGAAAAAATTTTGGTCCCGTTCGTAATCGAATCAGACAAACGTAAAAGTGCCTTACTTTTGGGCATTCCTCGTCGGAGTGGCACTGTTCCTTTAAAGTGTCAGGCAGCCCGGGTTTTGAGAAAAGGGAATTTCCTTTCCTTCTTATTTGGTTTCTGGTTCGTCTATTTATTTTTAATCAAGAGAAAAAATGGGGGGAAAAGGAAGGGAAAGACCAAATGGGGGAAGAAATTTGACAAAATAAAAGAACAAGTGGGAAAAAAGAAAAAAAAAAAAAAAAAAAAAACAAAAAAAAACAGACTAGGAAAAAAAAATTGGTTCCCCAAAATTTACTGTAGTTTAAACCGTTTGGGGAATAAATTTCTCTAAAACAGGGAAAAGAAACAAAAAAAACAAAAAAACAAAACCGTGGTAAACCCCTCTCTTTTTCGCCCTCGAAACCTTTTTTCCCTTTTATAAATAAATTTTCATATACAATTTTCATAAAATTTTTTTTTTTCTTTTTATATCAATTTTTCTATTCACCATATACGAATACTCACTAATGATATATCTTTTATTTTTTTTTCTTTTCTCCCCCCCCCCAAAAAAAAAAAAAAAAAAAAAAAAAAAAAAAAAAAAAAAAAAAAAAAAAAAAAAAAATATATTATATATATAAATATAATAATCCCTATAAAAATAAAACAAAAGATAATAAGAAAAAATAAGAATGTAAAAAAAAAAATAATAATAATAAATAAAAATAAAAAATAATGAAATGATAATAAAATAATAAAAACAAAAATAATAAAATAATAATAAAATAATAATGATAAATAATAAAAAATAATAAAAATAAAAAAATAAAAATATCTAAGAAAAAATAATAAATACTAATAGAAAGATAATAAAAAAAAAATAAAAATAATAATGATAAAAAGAAAACAAAAAAAGATAATAATCACGAAAAACAAAAAAAATAAACCACAAAAAAATTAAGCTCGTATGCACGGGATCCATCAGGCGCTCCGGGCAAAAAAAAAATTTCCTGAAAAATTTTGAAGCTTTGCGGGGTTTTCCCAAAAATTTATCTCCCTTCCGCTGTTTTTTGTTTACCCTCTGGTATGTTTCTTTGGGCGTGGTTGATGGTGAGGTGGGGGGGGTGGGGGTGGGGGGGGGGAGGGTGAGGGGGGGGGGGGGGGGGGGGGGGGGTGAGGGTGGGGGGGGGGGTGGGGGTGGGGATGTGGTGATGGGGATGATAATGGGTGGTGAGGGGTGATAAAATTTATGATAAGGTGATGGTGATAGTATGATAAAAATGATGGGTATAGTGGTGGGGGTGGGGATGGGGATGGGTATATGATGATGATGTAATATGATAAAAATTATATTAAAATCGTAAAATAAAATAATGATTGCATTACTGTTGTATTATTACATTTTGGATATCTTTTTTATCACATTAGATTATTGTCATTATATTTTTTTTATTATTATTTTTATTTTTATTATTATCATTTTATTTTAAATTTTTAAATTTTATTTTTATTATTTTTATTATCTTTTATCATCTTACATTATCATCATCTCACCATTATCCCCATTTTTTATCTCAGCTCCTTTTATTAATTTTCTAGTTATGTTTTCATCATAACAATAATTATATAAAAATAATGAAGTAACAAAATAAGATAATAGTAAATACGATAAAACATATTAAATTTGATAATGATGAAAAACCGAGATAAAGATAAAGGTGATGAAAAATTATAGAAATAATAATAAAAGACATTCTTTTTACAAATAAATTATCACCCTTTCCTTAGCCCCATTGATATCATTTCATCATTATTTCATTAACTTTCAATCGTTTTCAGTTATATTTGGATTCTTTATCTCTCCTCTTCAGTTTCCTTTCAATCATCATCCTTATCATTTTTTATTTTCTTTTGTTATTATAATTATTTTACAAAATTTTGGTCATTCCTCTGTTTCTATCAAATTATCAGTATTAATATTACTGCATTACTGTTTCATTCCTTTTTTTTATTTAAAATCATTATTTAAATTTTTTAATTACCTTCATCATGTCACTACTATATTATCAAAAACATTATTAAATTTATTTTATTTTTATTATTATTGTTTTTGTTTTATCAGCTTTTTTTTATGTTGTTTATTGTTTTTATTTTTTATCTTACTATTATCATGTTACGTTATTTACTATTTTTGTTTAGCATTAATACTTATCGTTACCATTATTCATCATTTTTTTTTATTAAATTTGTTTTTTATCATTTTCTTATCATTATAAAAAAATCTGATAAAACATAACCTATAGTTATCATTTTCTGATAACTACATATTTTTTATAAAGTAGTTTTCCCTTTCGATTTTAAACTGCAGAAATACATAATCACCCTTAGTTACAGAACACGAAAACACACACCCAAAACCACACACACCACACACACACACCATCCCTAAAACATTTATTATATATATATATATATATATATAGATATAAAATATATATATTATTATGTATTATGTTGTATGTATGTATGCATGATGTAGTAGTATGTTGTATGAGTTGTATGTATTATGTATGTAGTTGGGATTAGCATCTTTTTATATATATATATATATAATATATTATATATATAATTATATATTATATATGTATATATGAGCCTTTTTAAAAAAAACGAATGAGCTAAGAAACCCCCCTACGACCGTGAGCGCGGTCCCGCATATGGTGCCGCACCGGTAATATGAACCCCCCTTGGGTTTACACTCTCCCCCGCCGCGATGTTTCAGCTTCGTTTTTTTTAGCCCCACGGCCTTTCTGCCTACTTTCAAATGGGTAATGTTTCCATACCTCTACCGCACTACCATGGTTTGGAAATTTGGGTGATTTTAGGTCGATTTGATGTTCCTACCTGGACTGAAAAACCCTGGCTTTTGTTGCGGGTACGGCTATACAACGCGTCGTCATTCTCATTTTTTTTTACAAGTTTATTGTTATACTGTATTTCCTGAAATTAGTCTTTCACCACCACATTACTATCATAATTTTGTTACTAATTAGTTGTAAAGGAGTTTAAAATCTTGCTAATTTATTAAACCCCCTTTTTTTTAACCAATTATTACCCGGGAAGTATATATTTTTGTGTTTTTAATTTTTTTTGTTTTTTTTTATATATTAGTTATGAACATGATACATTTAAAAAAATATATATATTAAATATATTATTATAATATATAATAATATATATTTATATATATATGTATATACATATAATTACAACATATATATATATTTATATAATATAAAAATAATATAAACTAAAATTTATATATTATATATATATAATCCTCATCACCCGAATTCATCCCAAAATCACATTACTTTTTTTACATTAACATCATAAACCTTTTAACTATCCCTTTTCATCGCCATATCTTTTAACTGAGTACAAAGTGATAACCGCTTGAAAAATATGGCAAATTTTAATTTCTACCAAAAACCCTTATCTAAAAGACTAAGGTACCCGCAGAATAAGGAAAAAGATTTCAATAATATTTAAAGCAGACTTGAAAAAAGGCAGGAAATATCCAGGTTGAGGATACAGTTTCAAAGGGGGAAGTATTTTGGATTTTTACTCAAGGGTTTGGTTTACAGTTTTGGGGTGTGTGTGTGGTGTGTTTGGTGTTGGGGGGTGGTGTGTGTGTGGTGTGTGAGGTGGGTGTGTTGTGTTTTTGTGTTGTGACAATCAAAAACAACACACTAATTATTTTAAAAAATACTTTTTCAGACTTGCCAGTTTTAGGGTGGAACACCATCCATCCTTTCCCGCAAAAGGGGTATTATAAAAAAAAGGAAAAAGGGGTGTGATGTATATATCTATAAATAAAATATATATATTATATATATATAAAATTTTAATTATATATATACATATATTATATATATATATAATATATAATATATTTTTAATATAACATATATAATTTTATTAATATATATTATTAATAATATATATATATTAAAATTTTAATATTATTTCCACACACACACACCACACACCACACCACAAAACCCCACACCCACCAACACCACACACACACACACACACAACACACACACACACCATACCCATACATACAAAATTATAATAAATATATATTAATATATTATTTTTATAACAGATGATAGTAGATAATAGATAGAAGATTTGATAGATAGAAGACTGATAGATAGAAAAAAGATGCAGATATAATGTTTTAAAACAATGTGGAGAATTGCATAAATATGTATGTAGGTGCAGCATGATGTTTACGTTGAAGTATGTAGGTAAATGTATGTAATTATGTATGTATGGTTTTGTTTACGTGGGTATGTAGTTGTATGTATGTATGTATTTTGTATGTATGTATGTTGTATGTATTTTATGTAGTTGTATGTATTATGTATTTGTTGATTTTGTATGAACGAAGACAGATAGATGAAAACAGATAGAGAGTAGACAGAACTCTTAATCCCGTCCCCCACCCACACACGTTCTGAAGAAGATTACCATGGATCGTCGTCCTTGAAAGGGCCCCAAATCGTGGTCGGAAGTTTAGGTCACCCGCTGAAGGGCAACGTGCCCCTGGCGAAGGAAGTCCGCCTGGAGGCAGCCCGGACAGCGTTGGCGGCGAAAGTTCCCCGACGGCCCCGACCAGAAATTTGGGGGTGGATTAAGGAATGAGAAAATTAATATATAATAATATATATAATATAATATATAATATATAAAATATATATATATATTATATAATACAATATATATATTTATATATAATTATATATATATATATTATTATATTAAAATATTGGGGGGGTGTGTGTGTGTGTGTATTAAAGCACACGGATTTCCAAGAAAATATTATATATATATTATTATAATATATATATATTTTATAATATAATAATTTACATATATGTGTGTGTGTGTGTGGTTGTGTTGACCCATATATGAATGGGATAAGTACAAAAAAAAAAAAATCCATAAACAATGTGCACACACACACACACACACACAACACACACCACAACACACACCACACACAACACAACACACACAACAGACACACACCCCACACAGACACACACCACACAACGACAACAACACACACACACACACACACACAACACACACACCTCGGTTAAATATTATATATATATTTTATATATTATATATATAAATAAAATATATATAATATATATATATAATATTATATATATATATAAATTTAAATATTAAAATTTTTATATTAAAAGGGCGTGGTGGGCCGAGGGGTAGAGCATCGACTCAAGACTGTCACACGGGAAACGGGTTTTGGGGTTCGAGTCACCGGGCCCGGGGGGTTTTTTCCTTGGCAAGGAACTTCACCTCGATACCCCCCTAGAAAAAGACATTCCCTGAGAATCAACGCATGTGCGTAGAAGTCACCCCGTGACAAAACCCCGGTTTATTAGGAAGGGGGTCCCAACAGGGAAAGGGGGGCACTCCATATAACCCCTCGGATGGGAATTTAGAAAGGGCCCATGTCCCGCAGTGGAATGAATGGCTGTTAAAAAAAAAAAAAAAAAAAAAAAAAAAAAAAAAAAAAAATATATATATTATATATTATATAATATATTATAATAATAATATATATATAATATAAAAATATTCTTTAAATCCCCTTTCTTCTTCATTTTTTTTTCCCTCCCCCTTTACCCCCCACCGGGAGAGGAGCAATACCTATGCGCAGAAGTGAAAATAATGAAACAAAAAAAATAATATCAATAATAACAAAAATGATAATAATAATGGAAATAATAATGGTAATGATGAGTGGATGATGGTGATGATGTGATGATGAGATGATGATGATGGAGAGATGATGTGATGATGATGATGATGATGAGATGATGATGTAGAGATGAGGTGAATGATGATATAATAATGTGATGATGTGATGATGAGATGATTGATAAAAAAATGATAAAGATCAAAACATTAAAAGACAATAAATAATAATAACAACAACATCAATGACAATTAATCAACGATAATAAGATAGGTAATAATAATAATAATAAATAAAAATAATAAAATAATAATAATAATAATTTTAATAAAATAAAAAAAAAATATAATAATAATAATAATAAAAATTAATTAAAATAATAATAAATAATGAAAAACAATAATAATGGGCAATGTAAACAAATAATAACAAGAGTAATAATAATAGCAATTTAGACGAAATCATACTAATAAGAATAGTAAAAATAGCAAAACAGATAACAAATAATCGGCAGCGAATGGGAATTACGATTGAAAAAACTCGTAGATGTAATAGCGACTAAATATAAGAAATATACTGTTAAGCAAAAAAAAAAAAAAAAAGAACACGGAAGTCCAGGGAAGAAAGAAGGGCAGTAAAAAAAAAATGATAATGATAAAAAAAAGCGAAAAAATTCGTTTCTCAAAAAAGGGAAAAAATCAAGCACTCGAGCCGCGGAAATCATTTAAAAAAATATAAAAGGAAGGAGCTTAAATTTTAAAAGGAGGGCTTAGCGTCTTCCTTGGGAAAGTCTCGCCCCCGCCCAAAATGCGGGGGTTCGAGATCCGTTTTCAACAGAAAACGTATCGAGCAATTGACGAAATCCAAGGAGAGGGGGTCGACATGCCTTTTGAGTACAGGTGAGGAAAATTCCCGACTCAAAGACGTTCCTTCTGCTGAAAGAATTAATGCAATCCAAGCGTCGTGTTTTTTAAAGGGGGGGCCCGGGGTCCGGGTTTCAACTGATTGGGTTTGTTTTCAAGCTTCGCAAAATACTTTTTCGGGGATGAAGGGGGCAAAACGAAAAACTGAAC
>NC_051397.1:15615270-15627770 GCF_015228065.2 Penaeus monodon
TCCGAGTTTTCCTCCTGTACCATTTCCCTTAAAACCTTAGGCATGCACTCGGATGGTGACCATACCTGCCACGTCATTGCAGCACTGCTGGAAGGCATCAAATCCGCCTTTTTGGAGGACGTGTTCTCCGCTCCATCTGACCTGCTACATCGTGCCCTCCCTCTCCGCACCCCAACACAACCCTTTGGAAAGTTTGGGGCTCCCCTTTCCCCAAATGCTCCCTTCACTTGCCTTCCGGCCCCGGGAGGTCACGGGGGGCTGAGCACTGGCCCTAGGCCACTGTTGCCTTAGGAAGGCCTCGAACCCCAAGCCCTCGCCAGCGCCACCTGCGGTCTCAGGGTGTGCCTGCTTGACGTGTTTTGCATTTTGCTGGTCCTGCAAAGCGTCAACAAAAAAATCGGGGGCCGGGACCACAATCATCTCCCCGCACCGCGGGGTAACGACCTCCTTCCCACGCCGCTGGACGGGGTCTCCCACGCTCACGATCCGTTCTTCAAGGGGGCCCCCGATATACCTCGGCCTGGTTTTGGGGCCCAAACGGCGTTTCAAAGCCTCCCCCACGCTGGTGTAAAGGCATGTTGGGATGGCGGCAGATCCCCCCAACACTTCCACCGCGGGGCCCCTTATCGCTGTTACCCTGCAGGGCCTTCTCTTCCTGCTCCACCCGGGCAGATGCCGCATTTAAAATTGGGCACATTCCCTCCGGCCACCTTCCCGTCGTACTCAGCGGGCTTACGCTTCACAGAATGTCTGGAGGCCGGGGGCTGCACGGAAAAAACGCGTGCCTGAACTAACACACCTGGGGGGGAGGAAGGGGGTGAGGGAGGCAACGAGGGGGTTTTGACCGGGCCCCCATTTTTTCCGCCACCTATACCCGGGGGAGCGGTTCCGGGTGAGCCCCAACCTTCTGCAGCGACCACTGGCTCCGACACGACCACACGCTGCGAGGCCCGGGGGTTTCCTGCCACGGACCCCAGGCAGACCCCAGAAAATACACTCTGGCATCTTTTTTTCCCAGAACCCGTCTCCTTCTCTGCTTGCAATTTTCTACCTCATGAGCCGCCTTTCCCCCCTTTTTCCCCTTCCTCCTCGGGCCCTAAACCTCGCCTTCAGAGTCTGCCCTCCTCCATCAGTTCACTCTTCACCTGTTGCAGGCCTTGTCGGTGTCTGCTGAGTTTCCATTTTCAAGTACAAATTGTCTGTAGCCCTCAAAAAGTCGGCAGAACTGTTCCTCTGCCTTCCTTGCCTGCATCTCGACGAATGGTCGCCGCTCGTTGCCCTCTGTGCCTGTCTTTCGCCCTTTGTGCCATTTCCTCCTCTACCGGCCAGCATGGCAGTGATCAGGTCCATCTGCTGGGCTTCACCCAGTCATAGCCTCCTCCCCCTCAGGGCTGGCCGCCATCTTTGGGGCATGATAAATTGCGCGTCTCACTGATCAAATACCCAAACCCACCCTGACACCATTTGTTACCCCCGGCCCGCCTCGTCCTCTCGCTCCCAACAAACCCGGCTGGGCAGACGGCGTGTTATCCCAGGGTCGTTAACACTGAACAGCTCCAAGGCACCGAGCCCACAGCGCTCCCAAAACACCAGGAGGGAAAACGCCACGTGGCGAGGCAGGGCCAAAATAACAAAAAATGGCAGTCTTTCCTTTTTTTACAAAGTTATTTCCCCGTCCTTTTCTATATCACAAAAGGGGGGAAACACTGCCGATACAGCTTAAAACCCGGGCAACACAAAGTTTTCATCACAAGGCACACACGAGTCTTCACAGGAGCAGCACCCAACTCCGCCCTTGGCTTGTTCCTCTGCCCCCTCCGCTCACGCCAGTTGCACATGTTTGCCCAGGACCCTTTTTTCATGTTAACACATGCCCGGTATCCTTTTCATTTTTAACACATTTTTTTCCACAGAGACAAAGCCCCACTGGCGTAGAATATATTTTTTAAAATTTATATATATTATATATAAAATTATATATTATATATTATTACATATATTATATATATATTATTATTGTTATATTATACATACATATATTTTATATATATTATAATATATTAATTATTATATATTATATTATTTAAAATTATATAATTTGTTATATATTATATTGTATATATGTAATATAAATAAATGCAATAATATATACACACACACTTTATATATTATATAATATATTTATATTATATATATATATATAATATATATATATTTTATAATTATATATAATAATTATAATATATATATAAATATTATATATATATATAAATTTTATATATGTGTGTTTTAAAATTATATTTCATATATTCTATAACATAATACTAAATATATATAACATATATTTAATATATACATTATTATATATTATATATATATTATATATTTATATTTATGTTAAAATATACTATATATATATTATATTTTATATTTGTAATAATTTTCTATATATTAATATATATATATATATTTATAATTATATATTGCTACCGTGGGTCTTTGTCTCGTGCAAAACATGTTTTAACATGAAAAGGATGACCTGGGCAGTTTTAAACAAAAAAGGATCCTGGGCAACATGTCCAACTGGCTGTGAGCGGGGGAGCAGAGGAACAACCCAAAGGAACGGATTGGGTGCTGCCCCTGTAAAAGACCTCGTGTGTCCCTTTGTGACTGATAAACTTTGGTTTGCCCTGTTATAACTGTTCGTGCAGTGTTTCCCCCTGTATTGTGCATATAAAAAAGGGTTTAGGGGTAAAAAACTTATGTAAAAAAAGGAAAGACCCCCATTTTTTTTTATTTCGTGCCCTGCCTCGCCACGGGCTTTTTCCCCTCCGGTGTTTTGGGACCTGTGGTCTCGGTGCCTTTTGGGAGCTGTTCATGTTCGACCCTGGGGATAAACCCCGTCTGCCTAGCCTCTTGTGTTGGAGCAGAGAGACAGGCGGCCGGCGTAACAAATGGTGTCGGAGTGGGATTTGTGATATTTGATCAGTGAGACCGAAATTTATCTTTCCCTCCAAAGATGGCGGCAGCCTGAGGGAGGGGACTATGACTGAGGTGAAGCCGAGCCAGAGGGACCTGATCACTGCATGCTGGCCGGGATAGGGGGGGAAATGGGACAAAGGGCAGAAGAGCGCACGAGGGGCCCCGAGCAGGCGCACCATCTCGTCGAATGCAGGCAAGGAAAGGGAAGGAAAAAGTTCTGCCCACTTTTTGAGGTGCTACAGAGCTCTTGACTGTGAAATGGAAACTCAGCATAAAACCCCACAAGGCCTGCAAAACGTAAGAGTGAACTGTGGGGGAGGGGCAAATCGAAGGGCGAGGTTTTTAGGGGCCCGAGGGGGGAAATGAAGGCGGAAGGCGGCGTCGAGGTATAACGTTTTCAACAGAGAAGGCAGACAGGTTTTGGCAAAGATGCCAGAGTGTCATTTTCTGGGGGCTGCCTGGGGTCCTGGGAGAAACCCCGGGGCCCCGCAGCTCGTGGTCGTGCGGAGCCGTGGTCGCTGCAGAAGGCTGGGACTCACCGGAACCGTCCCTTGGGATAGGTGGCGGCAAAAATCGGACCCGGGCAAACCCCCCTCGTTGCCTCCCCACCCCTTTCCCCCCCCCCAGGTGTGTTAGTTCCCGGGACGCGTTCTCTCCGTGCAGCCCCTCGGGGTCCAGACATTCTGGAAACGTAAGCCCCTAGTACGAGGGAAGGTGGCCTGGGAGGGATATGTCGCCCAATTTAAATGCTGGGATCTGCCCGGGCTGGAGCCAGAAGAGAAAGGGCCCCGGCTGGTAACAGCGTAAGGGGCCCCGCGGGGGGAAGTGTTGGGGATCTGCCGCCATCCCAACATCCTCTTACACCGCGTGGCGGAGGCTTTGAAACGCCGTTTCGGGGACCATCACCAGGCCGAGGTATATCGGGCCCACTTGAAAAGCGGACTCGTGGCGTGGCGAGACACTGTCCCGCTGGCGCTGGTAAGATCGTACCCTGCGGGTGCGGAAGGATGATTTTGGTCCTGGCCCCCATTTTTTTTTTTGACGCTTTGCAGGGCCCCAAAATCAAACTCGTCAAGCAGGCACCCCTGAGGACCTGCAGGTGGCGCTGGGGAGGGGCCCTTGAGTTTGAGGCCCTTCCTGAAGGGACCATGGCCCAGGGGCCCTGCTCACCCCCCGTGACCTCCGGGACCGGAAGGCTAAAGTGAAAGGGACATTGAGGAAGGGGAGCCCGAGAACTTTTTCCAAAGGGGTTGTGTTGGGCTGCGGAGAGGGAGGGCACGATGTAGTCATGTCAATGGACGGGAACACTCCTCTCAAAACCCGGACGATTCTGATCCTTCCACGTGCTGCAATGCTGTGGGAGGTATGGTCACCATCCGAGTGCATGTCCTAAAGGGTAAAAGGGAAATGGGACAGGGGGAAAACTCGGACAGGGTGGAGAAGGGGGGCCCAAACCCAGCCGTCCTCGGGTTCCCGGGGCCCCCACTTGGTAAGCTGCCGGGGCGACCCGCACGATGCGGTGGGGGCTCAGTAATGGGGAAACCTGCCACCCGACAGTGGGCACTGGGGGGGTGAAAGACCCTAGGCGGCCTATATGTTGCCCTATGCGACTTCCAAAAGCCCACAGAGACTGTTTTGGGGTTTACGGGGGATTGTGTGCAGCTCAAGGGGCCATGGAGGCTCGATTGGCGTGGGCAAAACGGTGCAGCGGCTCTGGTGTTGTGGCCAATCTGGGCGAGTAGCTTCTGGGCCTTGACTACCTGACCAAATAAAGGGGTGTCGACCTTGGGCGGAAGCTGGTGAGGGTGCACGGTGAAGATGTGCCCTTGCTTCCCGAGGTTGGCTGTGCAGAGATAGTTCGGCTGAGCAACTGCACCCCTTTCCCCCAGGACAGAGTAAGAATCCGGTGTCGACGTCAAAGGTGATGCGTGGAGTAAGGCCTCTGGACCCATCCAATACCTCAGCTGGCTGATGGGGTTTGCGGGGTTTGGGGGAGCCTTATTGGACCCGGGGGGGGTTTTTTTTTACAGGGTTGGGAGCTAACTTCTCCCATAAAGGCCCAGAAGGTGCCCCTGGGGCAAAACTGGGGTTTTGGGGAAGTGGAGCGTCCAGAAGAGTCTCGGGGGGCGGGTGGTTTGGGGTTTGGGGGCCCTTGCCTGGCTTCCTCGGACTTGGCGCTAACCGGCGAAGGAACCTATCCGCGCATGAGGGGAAATGAGGGACAACATAGTGACAGAGTGTGGGTGCATAACCCCCGTCGGAAAACGAAGGCCTCGCCGAAACTACAGAGCCCCCCCCCCCGGGGGGCCATACACGGTGGTACGGCCCTCTCTGATGTCACCATCGAAATTTGCAGAGGGGGAAAACGCCGTCTGTTTTCCACGTGGACCGGCTGGGCTTACCATGGGCCAGGAAACTACTCCCGGGGCATGGTGAAAAAGATGAAATTAGCCCCCGGCGGGGAGGGGACGTGGCAGACGCTGACCGAGATGAGGAGGCATTTGGGCGGTGAGGGCGATCAACAACGTCAATGGTGACCATGACCAGGTCTTGGGGCAGAAGATACCCCCCGGGTGCCACTGCCAAACTACCCCCGCCCACTCCTCCTCCAGAGTGACCCCAGCGAGAGCGAAGAAACCCCCTGGATGAAAGATTTTTTTTTGTTTTTGAGAACTGATTTACAATTCGGTTTCTTTTGTTTTTAAAGAATTTTTTTTGTTCCTGAGACTAATTTTATTCAATTTTTTGTAGTTTGTTTCAGTTTAGATATGTCAAGCAGACGGGTCGTCGCTTGATAGGGGGGGGTAGTGCTACGCCATGGGTCTTTGTCTTTGCAAAAATTGTTACATGAAAAGGATACTGGGCTGTGTTTAAAATGAAAAGGTCCTGGGCAAACTGCCAACTGGCTGTAGCGGAGGAGCAAGGAACAAGCCAAGGAAAAGGAGTTGGGGGTGCCCTGTGAAGACCTCTGTGTGCCTTGTGACGTAAACTTTTTTGTTGCCCTGTTTAAGCTGATCGTGCATGTTTTCCCCTGTATTGTGCATATAGAAAATGTAGGGTAAAAAACTTGTGTAAAAAAAGGGAAAAACTGCCATTTTGTGTTTTTTTCGTGCCCTGCCCCCCCGGGCGTTTTCCCCCCCTGGTGTTCTGGCGCTTGGTGCTCGGTGCCTCTTTGGGGCTGTTCAGTGTTTTACGACCCTGTGGATAACACGCCGTCTGCCTAGCCTGCCTTGTGTTGGAGCAGAGAACAGGGGGGCCGGCGTAAAATATATATAAATATAAATATATATATATTATTTTAAAATATATATATATATATATATAAAATAATTATTATATATATGTATGTATTATATATATATGTATATATTGTATGTATGTTGTATGATGTATGTATGTATATTATATATATAATAATATATATATATATTATATATATATATATAATATTTTATATATTATTAAATATAAATATACATATATACTATATACTTATATATCATATATACCATATACATATATACTATATACAATATACATATTTTATATATTTTAAAATATAAAAATTATATATTATATATAATATATATAATATATATATATATAATATATAACACAGACACACGTAGACAGAGGCCCTCAGGGAACCAATGGCCCTTTACTGTAAAAAAGATAAAAAGAAATCATCTCCCGGACCCCCAAGTTGTCCCAGGAATCCATGAAAGGGTTAATTCTTATCTTGAATGCTACTTCTACTTCTACTATAGTTCTGCTACTACTTCTATTACTACTACTACTACTACTACTACTACTACTACTACTACTACTATACCTACTTCTCTTTGTTCTTCTCTACTACTACACACTACTAGTAAAAATAAAAATAAAATAATAATAATAATAATAAATAAAAAATAATAATAATAAAATAAAATAAACATCTTCTACTACTACTTCTATTTTTCTTCTCTACTCTACTACTACTACTACTACTACTACTACTACTACTCACTACTACATACTTCTACTACTACTACACTACTACTACTACTATACTACTACTACTAATAATAATAATAAAATAATTAATAAATAATATAAAAATAATATTTTTACTTCTGCTACTACTTCTATTTTTTCTCATCTACTACTATACTACACACTACTACTTCTACTTCTTCACTACTACTACTACTACTGCTACTACTACACTACTACTACTACTACTATAAAAATAATAATAATAATACTGTACACACACTATTATACTACTACTACTACTTCTACTTCTTCTACTACACTACTAAAATACTACTACTACTACTACTACTCTATAATAAAATAATAATAAAATAATAAATAAAATAATAATAATAAAGAAAAAATAATGATGATGATAAGATGAAAAAAAGTTATGATAAAAAAGTTAAAAATAATGACAATTTACAATCATGATAATGATAATGACAAACAAGTAAAAGAAATAAAAATAAGAAAAGGAACAAAAAAAGTTAAATATATAATAATTAAAATAAGAAAAAAAGCAATAATGGTGATAATAAAAATAATAATATAAAAGAAAAGAAAAAAAGAAGAATAGTAAAGATAAAATAAAAATAATTTAATGATGATAAATTTCAAACTAATAATAATATATAAAGTGATAATAATGATAATGATAATATTTTAAAAGATAATAGTAAATTTTAATAATTAGATAACAATAATAATAACAGAGTGATAATGAGAAAAATCATGATAATATTGATTCAAAAAGGATAAAAGTCAAAATCAAACACTAATAATATAATAAAAATAATAATAATAATAATAAAAATAATAAATAATAAATAATAAAAATAATAAAAAATAATAATAAAAATAATAATAATAAAAGAAAAAGAAGAAGAAGAAAAATTATAATAATAACAATGATAATAATAACAATGATATGAAAAGCTATGAGGTGATGAAATAATAATAATAATACTATTATTATTATTACATTTTATTATATTATTATTACATTATTATTATTATAATTTTTTTTATTTTAAATTTTTATTTTTATTATTATTATTATTTTTATTTATTATTATTATTATTATTATTTTATTATTATTTTATTGTATTTTTGTTATTATTGTTTTATTTATTACTATTAATTACTTTATTATTTTATTATTTTTTTATTATTATCATTATTTTTATTATTTTATTATTAATTATTATTACTATTATTTTATTATGATAATGGGTAAAGATAATGATAATGATAATGATAAAGATAATGATAATGATAATAAAAATAGAAATAAAATAATAATAATAATAATAATAATAATAATAAAAATAATTATGATGATGATAATCATCATTAAAGTTATTAATACTAATAATAATAATATATTATAATTATTATTATTATAATTATTATCATTATCATTATTATTATTATAATTATTATTATTATCATTATTATTACTATTATTATTTTTTTTTTCATTATCATTATTATTATTATTATTTACTGTTATTACTACTATTATAATAACAACAATGATGATGATGATGATGATGATGATGATAAAAATCATAATAGTAATTATAATAATAATCATCATCATCATAATAATGATAATAATAATAATGATAATAATAATAATGATAATAATAATAATAATAATAATAATGATAATAATAATAATGCTAAAAAAAATAATTATTATAATTAGTAGTAGTAGTAGTAGTTATCATTATTATTATTATTATTATTATTATTATTATTATTACTATTATTATTATTATTATTATTATAATGATAATAATAATTATAATGATAATAATAATAATAATTATTATCATCATCATCATTATCATTATTATTATTATTATTATTATTATTATTATTATTATTATTATTATTATTATTATTGTTACTATTACTATCATCGTCATCGTCATCTCATCATCATCATCATTACTATTGTTATTATTACTATTATGTTCATTATTTTTTATTGCTATTTTATTGTCATTTTTATTTTAATTATCATTTTTACAATTATCATCATTATTATTATTATTATTAAAATTATTATCATTATGAATTATCATTACTATTATTCTTTTTATTATCATTAGATTATCATTATTCTTATTTTAATTTCATTATCATTTATTTATTTTTTATTGAAAATGTTCTGCTGCGCCATCATCTAAGGTCTTTAGCGGTCATCTAAGGTCATCGTCATATTTATTAGCATTACTATTATCATTATCATCATTATCAATATCATTATCATTATTATTACTATTATTCTTATTATCATTATCATTATCACCATCATTATTATTATCACTAACATCCACCATCATTTTCATGATCCTCAAAATCTGACAATAACATGAATAGTAAGTGGAACTGACAAAAATATAAACTTTTATTCATAATTTGTGCATATTAAAGATGTATTTCATATTTGCTTAAAATAAATTTTAAACTTTATTTTAAACTTTATTTTACTTTATTTTTTGTTTAGACATCGATGAAATAATCTTATTGTCTCAAAACATTAAGCACAAAAAAGTCTTTGATGTTATAAATGTTTCAATCATAATACAAGTTACCAGGTAGATGTCACTATACATCTTAAAACAAACCAAGATGTATAGAAAATCATTTGCACTATGATTAAATGAAATACAAACACAATGAAATTACATCAATATATCTCTTTAATTACAAAAAGGTCCAAGTTTCAATCTGCTATAAAATACTAAAAGCCTAATCTCTATTTTCAGAGACACATTATAAGAGAAAGTCCTGAATCTGTTCCCTCATGAGTTTCCGTCGTTCTTGCTCGGCCGCCATTCCTAGCACTTTTATCGGGAGTAGCTGGATGTTTCTCTGGAATGAAGATGAAAAGAAAAGTTTTAGGCAATATTTGATTTTATTGATTCAATTAGTGCATCAGTGGTGGGTTCATGCATTGTCCACTGTAGTTTTTTTGTGAATTTTGTTGCATCCAGATGGCTCCAGAAGTGCTCAGCCACCAGGGAGTCAATCAGTAGGCTCTAGTGAGGATGCCTCACATTTTTCTATTTTTTTAATGATGTTAATTTCGATACTGTTATTATTTTTACTGACACTACGATTATCAATGTTTAAAATATTCTAATAAAAAAAATAATCTGCTTTTTAAATATAAAAATCTATGAAAAGGGTAAAGAGATAAGATAGGTAGGATTAATAATTAACTCCTAACAATAGGAAAAATTGACTAACAGCTTTCTAATAATAGGACTCATAAATGACTATGTTCTTCTAGAGCCATCTATGTATAAACACAATTAGTCAACTAAAATTACAATGTCACAGCATGTATGTCCTGCCATCTGCAACAATGGGTTTAGAGAGATTGGGGGAAGGAAGGCAAAAAGAGAAAAAAGACAAAAAGTGAAAGAGACATCATTAACATAGTCACATGACTACAATTCATGGCAAGATGTTGTCACAATCCATGTACTGAGTTTTTCAAACTATATATCAAATTCAGGCCAATACAGGGTCAGTTATTACCTTTGAGATGGTAATGGCAAGTGAATTAATGCACTATGAGTTACCACCCTATCTGTTGAGGGTTAATCGGCAAAATGATACTGAATTGCAAATCTGTTTTGTATACCCTTCAGGCTATGTTAGAAGGTCGAATTTTGACATCCCTCTCAAACTTTGCACATAGTTTTGCTCTCAAGTACTATATATAATTGAGAAAAAAATAAATATATGAATAAATACAAAAATAATAATCACTACTAAAATAATCATTATATAAAATATAAATACAAAAGAGAAAATAAAACCATTACTTCTAAATACATATTTCTTACCAGCTCTCTTGCAATAATCCGACATCCATAGCAGAGGTAACCTTCAAGTTGGTCCTGTGATAATACATGTTCCCTTTTGCTGTCTTTTCCCCCACTGCCACAACCACCATCTCCATTACAAGCACAAGAATTTTCAGCAAGCTTAGCGCTATCACTCGATTCACAACTTCCATTCACAGTCGATTTATCACCTTTGGAGTCACCCCCCACCTTCCGCTGAGACAATTCTTGCGATATAAGAATGGCATGGACAGCAGAAGCTTCACCCTGCTCGGTGTCCAAATCCGAGCCACAGAGGACACACACTTCACTGCAAGAACCAGCACCACTGCCTGGCTCTGGACTAGTGCGTCGGCTCTGCTCTGAGGACGAGGACATGAGCTTGTCTCCTGTCCGAAAGATGGTAGGGATGGTGGCAGGGAAGTCCCTTTGTAGGCTTTTCACAAAGTCTTCTGTGCAGGAGGTGATGCTTGGACCCTGAAGGAAAATAAGATAGTTTATAAATAATATACAAATGATGAGGGTAATGATGGTGTGATAATGTGATGATGGTAACAAGTGCCATCCGTCATTCTGAAAAATGTTTTTGTGCACATAATAGACAAAGTTAATTATATCTGCAATAAAAGAAAGTTGGACTCATCTTCAGGCCTAATTTATCTCATTAATCAGAATATAACAAATAATGCTGGTGAATTTCTTCAGATACACAGAAAAGAATGAAGAAAAAGCAGAAAACAGAGAAGTAGTGGATTTATTAGATAAACAAAAATAAACAGTAGGAGTAAATGAGACAGAAGATGAAGAGAAGTGGAAGAAATATGAAGAAGAGTACAGGAATTAGAAAAAAAATGGAGAAAGGAAAAAAGGAAACAGAAAAGATGCTAAAAGGAAAAGTAGACAAATGTAAAAGAAACAGAAAAGGAATATAATGAAGAAAATAAGATTAAGGTAAAAGAAATAGGAATAGAAAACAGAAAATAAAGAAGAAAGTAACAAATAAAAAAAAAAACAAAGAAAGAGAAGAAGAAGACATAGGAAGAAGGTAAATAAAATAAAATAAAAAACAAACATAATGAGGAACATGACATTAAAAGAAGAAGAGGAAGAAAGTAAACAAAATAAAAAAGGAGATACAGAAATACAAGGAGAAAGCAAAAGAAACAGAAAAAAAGGACCAAAGAAAAAAGTTACTGCACTCTGGGCAAACAATGGTTCCATACCTTCCTTCTGGAAACCTGGTGCTTGCACTGCAGATAAATTGTGAATTTCTACATAATACTGAATCTCATTTTGAAGAATTTCTCTCATTGGTCGGTATATTTCGATGCCTCGGTGCACTGACTTGAAATGCTGCAGGAAAGATTTTTCCATTATTAAGCCTGTTTGTAATTAACCCTCCTGAATGGATTTATATAATATTACATTTTGCTGCATGCGTAAGAGTGAACATGACATACTTTCCACCTGTCTACATCCTATGCTCACACACAGTTCACAATTACCCCTTTTACTTCACCTTATCACAAACAGACATAGGAAACTAGATACAAATATTCTACGATGAATCACACATACATTGAAGCAAAGATGCATATGGCATTATAGTACAAAGACAGACATTA
>NC_051397.1:15630270-15632770 GCF_015228065.2 Penaeus monodon
CACTGAAGGAGTATCTACTACTAACTTACATGTTTTTCATTGCATAAATTTGTGATTGGTCATTTCTCTAAGTAAAAGGCAATATAGTTATTATGCAATAAAGATTTCAATTTTCTCATCTTCCATACTGTATGACAAGCGGTTAAACTTTACTTTTAAGCAAATTGAAAAGTGCCAACAAGAAATTAAAAAGAAATAAAAATTACGAAACACACACATAATCACAACGGAAAAAATGTTCTCCTCACAGAACTCCAACTGAACTAAGCAAAAACCTCATCCCCGCAAGCAGAATCAATCACCTCCACTCTTCCAGGCACTGTGAGCCTCGACGGTAGCCACATTTCCCAAGGATTGCAATAGACAGTTTGTTTGCATTGTCACCGAGAAAGATTTTCTTGATAACCAAGAGCTTTTGCGGCCTGAACTATGAGGTCTTGAGCGTAGCCCGCCTGCAGGTCTTCTTTGTCCGACGGACTCTTGCAGGCCATTAATAGGTCTTTCATGCCTCTTCTAGGCTCTTTGACTTGGGAGATGTTCTTCACTCCCATTTCCTGTTAATAATTAGCAATTTATTTTTTATTCAATAAATATAACTGTACCAATATGAAGTTAGTAATTTAAATGTTCACATACATTTACAATCCTAACCATAAAGGACATTTAATTCCTTAATCAACATTGAACAATTAAGGAAACACCATAGTTCTCACCATAGTAAACACAAGCATGTGACATCTCTTGTGTTGACCATATCTGCTCTATTGTGTTAACTACAAATCAAAAGTTTAAACGAGATCACTTCTCCCACAAACTTTCTTTGATGTATTCTTGGCCAGTCTTGGGTTTTTCACTTAACCTTTCTTGTAAATACATAGAAATGAACTAACTTTTCATTTCCACTTATATCTTGTTACTTCTCCAATAAACATATCAAATAAATGTGTAAATACTTTTTATTTTTTCAATAAAAAATATTAGAACAGGTACTGAAAGTGTGTGCTGCTATCCAGAGAAAAATTAAATATCTAGCTTGAAAGGAATAACTTACACAAGAATTCATGTAATCAATAACATTTTTTTAGCTGTTCAAGACAATAGCATGGATAACAAAAATATTAAAGATACATGGGTAATTTTAGTAAAAAATGTTTTTTAAAGAGCATCACATTTGTATGCATACCCATATAGACTATATGTGTATCTTCTTTCTCAACAATTTTACTTATATACAGTATGAAACACTCTGACTCTACAATAATCACATTCATTCAATCACCTTCATCAACTTCGCAGTAGTACAAAGCATGACCTATTCATATACCACTCATAGCTGAAGGCTGGCTCAAGTCCGCAACTGTTTGGTGTGAGTCTCATTCAGGCCCTGACGAATTGAGGTGCAGCATGGCAGCCGATGATGGGGTGGGCTCTCTCCCCAATGTTGCAAGAACACTTTGTCCACCATGGTCGATCTTGCTTTTGACTTGCCAATTAGTTGACGAACTTGTGCACAAAGTAAGCCAAGGAAACAGTCCCTGAACATTCAAGAAATATCAAAGATGAATGTTTTTCTTATGTTAAATTGTTTTTATGCATCAGGCATATCTTCCATCCCTCCGTTCCTATATAATATATAAATTTTTAAAATTTTATATATTATATATATTTTATATATAAAATTATATATATATATATAAATTTTAATTTTTATATAAAATATATAACACACACCACACACACACACACACACACACCCACCACACACCACACACACACACACACAACCACACCACACACACACACACACCACATCCATCCCCCTCCACCACCATCCTATCCATCCATCCACCCTCCATCCCTCCATCCACCATCCACCCTCCCCACCCCCCTACTACATACGATAACATACAAAAATTTTACATAAATATTATATTAAATATTATAATTAATTTTATAATATATAGTAAATAATATAGTATACATATATTTTGATATATATAAATATTTTATTTATATAAAAAAATAATAAAATATAATATATATATATATAAGTATATATATAAATATAATTATATATTATATTAAATTTTTTAATATAATACATGTTAAAATATATATATAATTTATAATTTTATTTTATATAATATAATATATAATATTAATATATTATATAAAGTTATATATATATATTACAGTATATTATTTTATATATATACATTATATATATAAAATTTTATAAATAAAAATTTCACACACACATATATAAAAAAATATATTATAAATAATATATATATAATTTACAATATAATATAACCTTTTATATAATATTAATATATTATAATATATATAATATATATATAGTATTATTATATTTATATATATATATAAATTATATATATATATATTATAAAATATTATAATATTATAATATAATTATATATATAAAATATAATATAATTTATATATATTTTTTTTTTTTTTTTTTTTTTTTTTTTTTTTT
>NC_051397.1:15637770-15645270 GCF_015228065.2 Penaeus monodon
CTCACTCACTCACTCACTCACTCACTCACTCACTCACTCACTCACTCACTCACTCACTCACTCACTCACTCACTCACTCACTCACACTCACTCACTCACTCACTCACTCACTCACTCACTCATCCATTCATTCATTCATTCATTCATTCATTCATTCATTCATCCATCCATCCATCCAACCAACAGGCCATTCACATTTATGAGTTTAACAATAGCAAATATGATTATCCATGTGTTTGGCATAACTTTATGAAAATATAAGAAATAAAAAAATGCAGTCACAGGACCAAAAACACTGCAAAATATCAATAAAAATATCTTACGGATCTCTTAAATCACAAATAACAGTAAAGGTAATAGGAAATGTCAGATACATATAGTATATACTTACTACATAGGTACAATTGAAAAAAAAAAAACAATGCAATGAACATGGACAATTTAGCCTTACTTTCTTGAAAGTCCTTTTGTGGCCAAAGGCAAGTACATTTTGTATACATATGTACTATAGTGTGGAAGAGGTTTTTTTTAAACATTTGCAAGAGGTTTCAAGAATGTAATGAATAAGAATTTTCAGGGACATCATAGATGCCAAGCACAGCAAAACCAGAATGCTATTTTGGAACTCAGCGTTGCATCCTGTCACAAAAAAATTTCATTTGCCAAAGAGCAAAATGCTGCTGAGTTTTGGGTAATGGAGATGACTCATCCTAAGTGCACAAAGCACATGGAGTAAAATTGATCCAGCGGGCCTGAAGGGAGAGGCTTACTCACAAGCTTCTGCAGGAATCCTGCCAGGATGAACAGTACCAGCCATCAGCTATGCCTAGGAGAGAGCCATCTCCAAAAAGGATACTACATCCACAAACAGGTTCTTATTCCTGCCAGTCGTTACTAGTGGTGCAGGGTGTGTAACCAAAAACTGAATAATGAGAAAATTTGAAAAATAACACACTGTCATTTGTATAAAAGGTATGAATGAGAATGAATGTCTTCACAATACAAGAGATGAATTTGACCGGTTTCGACTGTATCTTCGTCAGAAATAAATGCATTTATGACAAAGATACAATCAAAACCAGTCAAATATATCTCTTGTATTGTGGAGACATTCATTCTCATTCAACACGAATACAGTTCACACAGTCATGTATTGTGACTATCATTCCACATATAAACTACCTGAAGAGATGTCATGGAGCCTGCTCAACAAAAAGCAGTTTATCATCATCCAGATAGTGCAAAGCATATGACAAATATAGAAAATGGTAAAAGTGTGAAACAGAATCTGCAAAAAAAGGGCTAATATAATTGCAAAGAGGAAGCACAGAGTTTTGACAACACATGTAAGTGTTTGTGTGTGTCGAACCTAAAGGCCACAAGCCTGGAGGGGGTCATCACTCAAGGAAGTCAAATGTTTAGATTTCGATCCAGGTGCATGCTACAGGGCACCTACATCCAATGGGTTAATGTGTTCATAGATTATTCAGTTCCCATGTCATACTCAGAGATCATATATTATAAATGCCAATCACAGTTAGATGGACAGATAGATGAATGAATGAATGGATGGATGAATATAATAATACATAGAGATAGTAATTGATAGGTAGATATTTCCACTGTCTAGACTTTCAGTTAAAAAAATATCTTATTTACCCAAAACAAACACTTATTACTACCTGCAATATGCATCCTTGACTCGGAGCACAACTTCAGCAGTTCCTGTCCCACATTTGCGACACAAAACATCACCACTGGAAAGAGTGATAATATAGTAAATACAATATAGTAAAAATAGAAAAAGATAAAGAAAAATAATTCTGTACCAGGAATTTCAAATATTCAAAGTCAACAAGAACACTAGCAAAGGTATGTAGAAATATTACATGGGGACCAATAAATCAAATACTAATGCAAGCAATATTACAAAATAACAAAAACTTGGCTTACCCACAGATGTCCAACTGCCCTGTAGCTCGTGTCATTTCTGTGAGCTCATCGGGATCAACACTACACATGATGACGACTCAATTACAGCTCACTTGAACATAAAATTTACCTGAAGGAAAAATTTTTAAACAAATATTTGGCAACTTACATGGTTATAAATATATGAACAAACATGTATCATGCAAAAAAAGGGAGGTTTATAATTGTGGGCTACTAAAATGAGCTACAGTACCAATGACATACATGATAATGCTTTTGACAATTATCACCAATTTAGCTGCATTAAGAAAGACAAAAATAAAGAATTCTTCTTTAGAAGTGAGCTGAAATGACAGGCACTGTTATCAACCAATCTACAGAGGTAAAGAATAATAGTGCATTCTGATAACAACATTTTTATGGGAATCCAAATCTCTTATTTATGGTCTATGGAGAATCAGTGCAAATAATGTGGCAATTCACAGTAAAGTTTTCATTCAAATTCTACATATTTTTGAAACAAGAAATGGCCTAGGTAAACCACAGAAGCTTAAGAGAAACTTAATACTGGAAAGAAGATTTAATGACTCAAGGGGGTTTCAAGCATGTACTGTACATTTAGAGATGAAAATTGCAGTTCCTTCACATTTCACCACCATAAAAAGTGGAATTAGTCTACCCTTTATGCAGAATATAATTGGTGGAGGATTGTTAGCCCTGGACTGAGTGCCGAAGGTATGGGGGCTTCAGAAATTTCTGCATGTGCTCTTCTTTATATCAACATGCTTTCCTGAAGGGTAACAAAATAACTAGGAGAATCAACTAGACATGCTCCTTCACAAACTTGCACTACTTATCCAACTGCCTGTGTTATATCAAAGAATGTAAACCTCACTAGCTTTCTTTTCATTCCTTTTACACCAAGAGTGCATCCTTATTCTTTTTTCTTTTTTTTTCCTTTATCCTATTGGCAAAATAGGATGCAACATTATACATCCAACTATACCCATACAATAACCAACCAAAACCCAACCGAGAACTACATATAATTAAATAAAAATCTCCCTCATTATCATCCACAGTAACTTACACACAAATGACACAAAAAAAAGGTAATGAAATAAAAGTTCCCTATCACCCACAGCAACTTACACACAAAATGACCTCCAGGTTGTGTGAGGAAGATGTGCTGCCGCCTTTCGCCAGGTGCCACGTGCTGTTGCGTCATGTAAACAAGACTCGTGTTTGAGACGCTTTTGCGGGGTCACTATTCGTTTTTTTTTTTTTTTAGTTTTTTTATTATTGGTGTTGAGATGGTAAAACTAATAATTATTATTATAATATATGAAAATAACCATAGGATAATAATAATAATAATAATAATAATAATAATAATAATAATAATAATAATAATAATAATAATAATAATAATAATAATAATAATAATAATAATAATAATAATAATAATAATAATAATAATATCAATAATTATAACAATAATAACAGTAACCATGATGATGATATGAATACTAATGATAATGATAATCATAATAATGATAAAGATAATGATGATGGTGTTGATGGTAATTGTTATCAATATTATCACAATCACTCTTATGATGATGATGATGATAATAATAATGATGATGGTGATTATTATTATTATTATCATTATTATTATTATTATTATTATTATTATTATTATTATTATTATTATTATTATTATTATTATTATTATTATTATTATTATTATCATTATTATTACCATTATTATTATTATCATCATCATCATCATCATCATCATCATCATCATCATCATCATCATCATCATCATCATCATCATCATCATCATCATCATTATCATCATCATCATCATCATCATCATCATTATCATTATTATTTTCCACATTATTATTAGTATTGTTATTATCATCATCATTATTACTATTACTATTATTATTATTCCTGCAGGAGGAAGGCACGAGCTGTGGCATTACACTTCTGCCTTAAGATTTTTTCGGTGCGATTTTATGATCATGGGATTTGGGGGCATACCCCTGCCAATGTCAGCTAGTCTGTCAGCAAGCTCATTCCCTCTGATGCCTATGTGGCTAGGGACCCAGATTATGATTAATATTCTACTCTGAGCAAGAATCCTCTGTGCTATGGTGAGGAAGTGGTCAGGAGATAGATGTTGTTGTTGGGTGGGCTTTGCTGTAGACAATCAATGGCTGCCCTGGAGTCTGTATGTATGACCACGTGTCCTTCCCTCAGGGATGCGTGGGCTAGGGCTCCCATGATAGCAAATTCCTCTGCCTGTAGCGGGGAGGCGTTATCTGTTACCCTCATGGATTGTGTGACATCCCTTGCTACAAAGCTGGCGCCATGCATTGTGGTTTAGGGGCTCGACTAACTCATCCGTGAAGTAGGTTCTATTACCCGGAGGAGTGATGGCTGCAATGACCCACCCCGACTTTATTGTGCCCACGGCACAATAAAATCGGGGTGGAGGAGTCCATGCCCTTGTAAAGTAGTTGCTCTTTGAGCTGATAGCGTATTAACACCCTGACTGTGTGAGACAGCCAGGAGTTGTTTGCATATAGCTCGTGGTCTTGTTCTAGGTGTCTGAATATTTTTTGTTTCATGTTTGTGTTGTGTTTAGATAACCTTTGAAAGGAACTGAGCTGCCATTAGATCAATTCGTGATTCCAGGGGGAGAAGGTTTGCCTCCATGAGGAGGTCGAGAGCTTTCGCCCACCTTGGGGCACCCAGAATGATCCTGGCAGCTTCATTTTGAAATGTGTCCAATTTTTCTCTTAATCTTGGTTTTGCGGCAGTCAGTGAGACAGAAGCATAGTCTACAATGGGACGGATGACATGGACATAGAATGATCTTAGTACTTTATGTCTAGCTCCTGTGTGTCTCCCAGACATTGCTCTCATGACAGACAATCTTGCTTTGGTTTGGTCAACCAAGTATAGGACCTCCTTTTTAAAGGAGAGGGTCCAGTCAGTCATTACTCCAGGGTATTGGAATACCTGGACCCATTCTAAGTCCATTCCCTGAATTCTCAGACTTATACCTTGAACATTTAGTCTCGGAGCCATGGCTTTGGATTTGGCTGCAGAGAACTGTCCTACAGCACTCCTCAAATACAAGGTCCAGACAGCGCTGGGCTTTACTTAGGCAGTGTGGTCCAGTGGAGATGATTGTAAGATCGTCTGCATAGGAGATGATCTTGCACCCCGCTGGGAGGTGTATGTTAAGGATGCAGGACATTAAGGTGGAATGAGGACCCCACCCTGAGACGTTCCATTTTCTAGTGGCATGTGTTGTGATAGGGTGGCCTTGGAATCTGACTTTGGCTGTTCTGTTCCTGAAATAGTCACCTATCCAAGCCAGGAGTTTTCCTCTGATTATCTACTGGATCAGGGTCTCTTCTATAGCAAGAGGCCTTGCTAATTCAAAAGCCTTTTCCAGGTCTAGGAATACTACCACAGAAGTGACAGTGCCGATTGTGCTTAAGAGTGTGGCTATGCTGTGTGCTGTACTCATACCCCTTGTGAACCCATGGAGGTGTTCATGTGGGGGGTCCCATTTTTCATTGGAATCGGTTTTGTACCATTCTCTCAGTCGTCTTGCCCAGACAGCTGAGGAGAGAGATGGGGTGGTACTTCCCTGGTTCCTTTGGTTTTGGGATGGGAACTATGATAGCCCTCTTCCAGCTCTGGGGTACAGTGGAAGTTTCCCAGGACTTGTTGGTGAGTTACAGGAATGCAAGCTTACCTGCCAGTCCTAGATGGGAAATGATGGGGTAAAAGATCCCAGTAGAACCCGAGGGTGTGCAAGAACTGTTTTTGTAGGTTTGTCTTAGTTCCCTCAGAGAGAAGATAACATCTGAGTTATCAGTTCGGCTCCCCTTTCTCTGATATGAGCAAGTCTACCTGGTTGTAGGCATTGTTGGTTTGCCCTCAGTTCAGCTGGCAGACTGTTGCCAATTGTTCTCGCAGAGAACTTCACCAGTCTGTTTGCTTTTGACTGAGGGTCGTGGTGTGTGGACCTCAGGGCTGAGTAGCTAGTAGCTCGCCTGACCTGTTGCCACAGCTCTGTAAGTAGTTCGGTGGTCAAAGGACTCATACCATTCCAGCCACTTTTCCTGCCTGATTCTTATGGCAGTTTCCTTGACATCCCTTACTGCTTCCCTTAGGAGGGTTAGGTTATCAGGGGTTCTTTGCCGTCAGAAATGTTTTCTACACATGTTCACTCTGTGGTTGACTTCCATAATCTCGTCATTAAAGTACCAGGCGTCTTTATAACTCGTGGACTATGGCCGAGTTTTAGGTATAGTCTGTGAGTCTGCTTGATTTATAGCACTGATAAGTCTGGCTTCAAGCACCTCCACGTTTTCACTCTGTGTGGGTTCATTGCTTCTAAAACAGTGGGCCAAAGAATTCTGAAAGGCTAGCCATTTAGCTTTGTCTGTTTTCCATCTTGGATTTGCTCGTAGCATTTGGGCTGGGCCAGCATCCATGAGGGTAGTAACAGTGCTATGATGGTCACTTGTGACAGTCTCATCGACACACCATCTAATTCTCTCCACCATAGCCGCAGTAGCCTCTGACGTGTGTTGGCTCTTGGCCTTTGAGAAGAGAGATCTCGGGGAAAGTCTTAAGCACATTGGCTATGTGATGGCCTGCCGCATCCGGTGCCCTGCAGGGAGCCAGGATGGGGTGGTGTGCATTGAAGTCTTCCCTATGATCACACGGTCTTGTGCTGCAATAACTCAGACCGGCTGATGTCTAAGCTCTTACGGCCTGGCTTGCTGTACACATTGTACAGCTTTAGGATGCCCCGCCAGGTGAATCTCAACGGCAAGAGATTCAACATCCTCTCCACAGTGCGGCGCATCGGCTATTGCGGAGCAAGGGATTGTTGCTCTGACCAGGGTGATCAAGCCTCTTTTGTCAGCTGTGCTTGGTAGCATGAAAACATGATAGCCTGAGAAGCTTCCTCCCTTTCAGGACCGCAATAGTCTGGGTCATAGCCGTCATGGCGACCGTGACTGCCTTCTCCGCCTCCTCACTCGACCTCCCCAAAGCTGTTGCTACTACAGCAGTCAGCAGGAGGGTCATATCTACCTCGTCAAAGAGGAGATTATCATCTATTGCTTTTTAATAATGGCTGGAAACTCCTTTTTATTGCAGACATCCGGTGTCGGAGGGGCTTCATTCCTCTTAGGAGGGCGGGAAGTCTTTTTTGTTCTGTCCCCAGACATGGGTGTCTGGGGCAGCAGGAACAATGTCTGGTCACTTCTTAGCAACCTCTTGTTGCCTGAGGGCTATCTCTTTCCTGGCAGAGCAAGCCAGGCTTCAGGCGTGATGCCCCTTGACACATTTTGAACATTTGGCTCTTGTGTCCCTTTGACCTTCTTTGTGTGCCTTACGCACACCTCGGTGTTGTGTGCCTTGCTACAGAAACCACATTCAGGCCTGGCCTTGCAGCTAGCCTGGTGGTGGCCATATCTTTGGCACTTGAAGTACCGAAATGGCTCTGGTACATATGTTCTT
>NC_051397.1:15650270-15652770 GCF_015228065.2 Penaeus monodon
TTATCTTTGTTGTTGTTATTATTATTATCATTACTATTAATATTATCATTATTGCTATTATTTTTTATTATAACAATTATTATTGCTTTTAATATCATTATTATCATGATATCATTGTCATTATAATTATCACTGTCACTATTACTGTTATTGTTATTTGTATCATTATCACCATTCCTATTTTTAGTATTATTGTTGTTATCATTATCTTATTATTACCATTATTATTGTTATTATCATTGTCATCATCACCAATTGGTGTTGTTGGAGATGAATTCTGTTTATTTTAAATCTATACTCACTTATAACGATAGTATTTCGAAGATGTCAAAATTAGTAATAAAACTATTTATTAACAAGATTCATTTCGTGTTTTCCTTGTGTTGTTGGGTTCCATTTTTCCAGCAACTTCACCAGATTTATCAGCCTTCCTTGTGTCAGGCAAAGCAATTAGCTGGCAGGGATAGCGTTCGCCATCAAGAAATTAAAACGTAATTTTCGTAATTGTGATCGCTTGTAAGCTTGGCAAAATAATGTGTTGTCATGTTAGTCGACTGCCCGGAGCCAGGCAAGTATTTAGTAAAATGATATATATAGGCCACAAGTTTTGCTGGGCTGGGACAGTTGCCCCCTCCCCCCCTCTCCCCCGCACCTTTCAAGGGTCTCAATGTACTCCCTAATGCACAAAACCTTTCAAACTTTATTTTCGATAAAAAAAAACTATTCGTATAAAGCCAAATACATAGAAAGACTATTTGTATGTGGTTGTTTGTCTTCGTGTTTTTGTGATGTCAGAACGCCGTTGATGACGTTACGGAATGGCAGTTCCTTGATGACCAAAATGGCGCAGGAATTCCAGTGTGGAAAACCTTACCGTGTATAACACTGTTTTTACGTTTATCTTAATATATCAATAACTTTTGAATCTAATTTACTATCATCATTGTTCATTTTCTTACGATCGTTTTCTTATCGCTGGACACGCTTTGTGATCTGCTTTACTTCCTTTACTTCAGGTTTCATACAACTGATTCTTAACGAATGAAAGGTAAAAAAATATGATAGATCCTGCAATTAGAATGTGACAGGTTCATGGTCAAGGGCTTAATAATCTATTTCATATTATTTTATGGTGATTCAACGAAACGTTTATTATGACTACTTTTACATGGCATGGAGTTCTTACACTTATATAACTACAGTGCAATGAAATTAAATGATATTCGCGTCTTGCGAATATTCAACAAAAAGCATTTCAATGGGGCATGAAACTATACAGTTGATATAGCGGTATATTAACGTGCATGTTTATGCTTTATGTGCGTTTGTCTGAGGAATATGTAGTCTTTTTTGTATTTTAGAATATTTTTTCCTATTCTCTCCTGTGTATTCGTTTAGGGGATATCTGTGCATGTAGTAAACTGAAGGTGACTGGGTTTGCTTAAAGTATGCTTGTTGTTATCAATTTGCGTACAAGACACTACACTTTGCTCCAAAAATGTTTATGTGAGTTAGTGTGATATTTCTCTTCTTTCTAAGTAAGTGTGCTTTAGTGAGACCCAACTAACTTTATTAATTTGCATATGGTTGTCTAATAATTCCTCTTTACGTGCATAAGTCTAGCGTATTGCAAGTCTTCTCTGAGTGTGATTATAAAGCCAAGTCCCTGATTGAAGCGGTATTCCGCGAAAGGCTTTCTCGAATCCGCAAATGAAAGTCGAGAATCCACGAACCCTAAAAATATAGGTCGAGAATCCGCGAACGGCTTTCCCGAATCCAAAAACGAGAGTCGAGAATCAGTCGAAACCGGGATCGTCTCCCGCGCGTTTCTTGGCCAAGACAACTTCCCCGGCGAAGATGAGACCGGAAGCCACATAGCCCAAGAACAGCACGAAGAAGACTCCTTGCATGTGGTCGAGGTTAATGGAACGGGATCGAACTCCTGCGACTGCCACTTGCTCTTCCTCCTCTCCCTCGGTCGTGGCTTCTTTCCCGCTTCCTGTTTTCGTGTTATTGCTTTTCTGGTTCTCCACTGCGTCCTGTTAAATGAAAAGGGAAGTTAGTTATTTACGGAAAAAAGGACAGGTAATAAAGGAAATGAGCAACAAAACCTTATATACACAGCTGAAATGAAAACACTAACGAACAGAAACGAAATTAAAACGTTTAGAACAATACAAGACTACCTCGTCAGGCGTAATAAGCACCAATATATATATATATATATATATATATATATATATATATATATATATATATATATATATATATATATATATATATATATATATATTTAATCTCTCTCTCTCTCTCTCTCTCTCTCTCTCTCTCTCTCTCTCTCTCTCTCTCTCTCTCTCTCTCTCTCTCTCTCTCTCTCTCTCTCTCTCTCTTTTCTTTTTTTTTCTTTTTTTATGTGATGAGGTACAACTAACGAGTACGAAAAGACACGTTTCCATTCCGTTTCTATTGTAGCAGTGTTTCCCTTTAAAAACTAACAAAA
>NC_051397.1:15667770-15672770 GCF_015228065.2 Penaeus monodon
TAATAAGTATTAATAACAATAATGATGGTAATGATGAAGAGGATAATGAAAGTAAAAAGAATTACTAATGATAACAATAATAATAACAATGATAATAATAATAAATAATAATCATTATTGTTATCATCATCATCATCATTATATTTGAAAGAATGAAAATAAGAACAATAGTTATAATTATATTAATCATGATAATAATAATGATTGTAATGGTAATTGAATATAATTATATAAATAAAGATAATGACAATTATGAAAATGGTACTAAAAATTCTCCATAGTTATCCATTAAAAAAAGAAATCTCCATATTTGTTCGGACTTTTATCTTCCTTTCTCCCATCAATTGCTTAAGAATATGAGAAGCGATAAGAATATAACCTGCTCATATCCATCAAAGAAACCACACCATGTGGCGTGATTACGATAACGGTATTATCTGCTGTGTCTGAACATGTACACACAGTACAAACTTGTGTTATCGTCTAACGCATCCATAGATTATCATTTTTAATGAATTGGATATATGAGATATATGCTGACCTTTGGCCCCTCTTTCAGCCTGTATACTTACTAACATCTCTTACTTTCATTAGGATTCAATGCTCTGTAGTAGAGATCACCTTATGAAATCTTCTATGCCCTCTCTATCTCTCTGCTTGATTATCTGCGTGTCTCATTCTATGTGTGTGTCTGTACATGTTTATCGCTGTCTGCTTCTTTATCTTTTTATTTTATTTTCTCTCTCCTTCTTTTCTTTCCTGCTTTCTTTCCGTGTCTCTCTGTGCCTTAAACATGTCCTTTTCCTTCAAATTACAGAATCGTTCCTTGTAGTATTTTACAATGATATTGCCATGGCTCTGAAACCATCCAGGCAGCAAGAGGGCGAATACATTCCTAAAGCACCTGATTGCGGCTAGGGTACGGCGACAGGGATTATAACCAAGAAAAAAAATAGACAAGAAAAATGCAGAAAGTGGATTTTTTCTTATTCGGGAGGGGGGTATGGTACAAGTATTAACCGTAGGAGTCCTTCGAGCATTAATGGCCTTCACACCAACTCAGATTTGACGAATGGTAAAGGTGATTCACGTGTGAATTCATGACATTCAACCAAATCATGACCAACTCCTAAAATATCTGAAATATTGTAGGTTAGTGAATTGTACTGCTTCTGAGATTTAATCAGCTCGATAGAATATATTTTTTTTCTCTCTAAAAAGTGTTAAGCAGATAACCTAAGTTAAAGAGATAATCATTTTCTGAAGCCTACCCGACTATGGCAAGGATATAAAGATAATTTATACACTGAGGGATTTTTTTTACAATCCCCTGTGCCCTTTCGCTGCTTATATTCTGGTAATTGCTTTATTTATAGTTTTGCTATAATTTAGTTTTATTTCTACATATTATATATGTTGTATGTATATTATATATATATATATATATATATATATATATATTATATATATATGTGTGTGTGTGTGTGTGTGTTGTGTGTGTGTGTTGTGTGTGTTTTTGTGTGTGTGTGGTGTGTGTGTGTGTGTGTGTGTATACACATACATACAATATATATATATATATATATAAAATATATATTATTATATATATATATATATATATATATAATATATATATGTATATATATATATATATATATATATATATATGTATATATTACAATTTTTATTTTATATATATGTAATATATGTATATATATATATATATATATATATACATATATAAATATATATATGCGTTTTGGGTGTGTGTGTGTGTGTGTGTGTGTGTGTGTGGGTGGTGGTGTGTGTGGTGTGGGTGTGGGGTGTGTGTGTGTGTGTGGGTGTGTGTGGGTGGGTGTGTGTGCATTTATATATATCATCATCATCATCATCAGCCGGGGCCCAGTCCACTGCAGGACGTAGGCCTCTCCCAATCTTTTCCAACTTTGTCTGTCTTGTGTTTTTTGTTTCCAGTCTCGGCCCCCAAATTTCGTTATTTCGTCGCGCCATCTTGTCATTGGTCTGGCCCTTGGTCTCTTTATATTATCTATAACCCAGTCTGTTACATTCTTTGTCCATCTGTTATCCTGTCTCCGATGTATATGACCTGCCCATTGCCACTTTTTCTTTTTGATGCTCGCAGTAATCTTCTATTTTTGTCTGTTCCCTGATCCACGTCCCCCTCATCCTATCTCTTAGGCTAATTCCCAGCATCAGCCCTCTCCACCCCTCTTTGGGCACTTATTAGTTTCCTCTCCAGTAATTTGTTTGTAGTCCATGTTTCTGATCCATAGGTCATAACTAATAGGACGCATTGGTTAAAGATTTTTCTTTTTAAACATAATGGCAAAGAGCCTCTTAGTATGCTACTGTGTCTGTCAAAGGCGCTCCAGCCTAGACTGATGCGTCGCTTAATTTCCTCTTCACAGATGTGTTTGTCTGTACGAGTTGTCCTAGGTATATATACTTGTCCATTACCTCTAGCACTTCGCCTTGTACTTGTAATCTGTTCGAACTGAACTCTACTGTTGAACATGATCTTAGTCTTTTTCTTGTTCATCCGAAGTCCGATTTTCAGACTTTCTCTATTCAGATCATTTATTAGTTGCTGCATTTCATTTGCAGATTCACTGAAGAGAACAATATCATCTGCAAATCTTAGATTGTTTAGAAAATTCGTCTCCTATTTTGAATACCCTGTCCATTCCACTCTAGCTTTTTGAATATTTCCTCAAGACAAGCTTTAAAACAGTTTTGGTGAGATGGTATCGCCCTGTCCAACACCTTTTTTTTAATTGGTATTTTTGTCGGTTTCGGAGTGGGGGCTTGATGGTTGCTGTACCTCTTTGTATATATCTTCCAGTATTTTACAATAATCTCCTCTACCCCCTGTTTTCGGATAGCTTTTTAGTAATGCGGGTATCTCTTACAGATCAAATGCCTTTTCGTAATCAGTGATGCCATAACACGAGGTTTCCTATATTCGTTTATTTTTCCTTTTTTTGGGTGAGCGTGTGGATGTGGTCTGTTGTTGAGAATCCACTTTCTCTAGGCGGGTTAAATCCAGACGTCAGAGATGCGAGTTGTGATTTTTTGTGAATAATGTAAGTAGCTGAAAGGAGTTTAAATGGTCGGTAGTTTTTAGATCCTTTCTGTCCCCTTTTATGTATCAAAAATTGTTGCATTTTTCAGGTTTCGATTTCCCGTTGAAAAAGGCATTTGTTAAAAAGATTGGCTACTTCACGTTCAATTTCTCCGCATCTATTATAACTATACTAATTCCATCTTCTCCGATGTTTCCCCTCTCATGCTTAAGCGCTCTTTATTTCTTCTATTGTGATGCTAGGTACGTCTCTATTTACCGCTTCGCCTCTATCCATGGCTGTTCATTTGAGTGTATAGATCCCTGTAAAAGTCCTCCATATCTTATATTTCATTCTTATTGTATGCTTTTCTCCTCTAGTTTCTTATTGATACAATTGATTTCTCCCTAACCGAGTCCTTTTAACTTTTTCAGCTAGTACCTGATATCCTGTTTCATTCATTATTTGAGTATGAATTTCGTACACTCCCTCTTCTTTTTATTAAGTCTTTTAGTTCGGCTAATTCACTTGTCCTGATGACGAATTTTCAGACCTACGTTTTTGCATAAGCTCTTTAGTTTCTACCGAGAACTTGCTGGAGCTTTGCTTGACGTTCTTACCGCCTACTTCTAGTGCAGATTCCTTTATTATGTCATTGAACTTTTTTGTTGATTTGGTCAATGTTGAGATCTTCGTCGCTGAGAAGTAAATTTTTAAATTCTGTCGCTCTGGTCTTCAAGTTAGCTAAATCTGGCTGTGGTTTTCTTATGAGTTTACTCCTTTCCCTTCTGAGGTGTAATTTAATTTGGCCTATGACCATTCTATGGTCGCTGCCAACATTTACTTTATTAATAACTTTAATTTCGTTTTTGATGTCAGATGGCGACTTCCAAGTCCACTTCTTTTTTCGAAGAATGTATTCATGATATTGAATGATCGAGCCTCCGCAAAATCAACTAGCATTTGTCCCCTCTCATTCCTAGTACCTATTCCGTGATTCCCTATTGCGGTTTATCTTACTGTCTTTTTACCTAGTTTTGCATTAAAATCTCCCATTATTATTGTGAAATGGGGTTTTACTCTCTCGCTGGCTAAATGAACATCTTCATAGAAGCTCTCTATTTCTTCATCACTGTGGCTGCAGGTTGGAGCATAGACTTGAGCAATCTTTAAGTTGTACCTATTGTTTAGTTTTATTGTTATTGAAGCCACCCCTTTCGTTATACTATAGAATTCCACGATATTCTTTTCTAAACGTTTGTGAATTAAAAAGCCTACCCCTAATTCCTGCTTGATACCCTGGGATTTACCTCTCCAATAGAGCACATGTTGCTCTATTGAGTATTGAATATTGGTGTATCATTTAGTATCTTCTGCTCTTCGCCTAGTCTTCTAACCTCACAGAGTCCTACAATATCCCATTTGATGAAATAAAGTTCCTCAAGTAATGCTAGTAAGTCGGATTCAGTTCTCATTGTCCTTATATTATATGTGCAAAGGTTCATCAACGTGGGGCGGCCTGTTGTTGACCTGGGATTCTTAGCACCCTCTGCTCTGGAACAGTCCTGATCGCCGCCGTAACCAGGGGCTCCTTCGCCACCGGGGAATGAGGGCCGTTGCTCTGTTTGTGCAGTCATGTTTTTTTGCTTGAAAGGTTTACAGCCGAGTTACCTCCCACCTACTGGCTTAGGTGTATCTTGGTGGAAGGGGGAGTAGTTTAGCCGGGATGCCACTGATAAGCCCCTCCAGCAGGGTTGGCCCTGTCTAGCGTGTACTTATCTGTCGCCACGCAGGGCTGCTCACTACACCAGGGTATAC
The DNA here is from genome assembly GCF_015228065.2 of Penaeus monodon. Classification (NCBI taxonomy): domain Eukaryota; kingdom Metazoa; phylum Arthropoda; class Malacostraca; order Decapoda; family Penaeidae; genus Penaeus; species Penaeus monodon. The sequence continues at coordinate 15,672,672 of NC_051397.1, forward strand.
TGCCGTGAGCATGGGCTTAACTATCAGAAGTGTGTATATGTGATTATATTTTATACACTGACTTTATTTATGTGCATGTACGCCCAGTGCAGACACAGT
>NC_051397.1:15685270-15692770 GCF_015228065.2 Penaeus monodon
AAACGCTTCGAGACTCTGAAAGCCGAAGTACTGAACTCCAACAAGGAGCCGGTTCTCTTCAAAGCCTTTCCCCGACCGAGCGTCGACAAGCCCTCCTCCCGTCAGGTAACGAACTGCATCGACGCCGAAATCCACAAGAGAATCACCGAAAAGAGCAAGCAGGCCGGCGTTTCCTTCGGCACAGCCTTGCAAGCCTCGATCAACATTGCAATAGTCGAGATGGTGAGAGACGCAGGAGTGGACGACGAATACCACGACATCAGCGTGAACGTCGCAGCAGACCTTCGCAGATACATGAGGCGAGCGCCCGCGCCCGTGCTGGGTCTCCACGCCCGCACGATGGCGCACCTCACACGTACGCACAAGAATACGCGCGACTGCTTCTGGGACTACGCCAGGGACCTCCACCAGAAGCTCGGAGCTCAGATCAAGTCGGGCGGAATCATGCAGCAGGAGGTCGTACGTCAGATGGTCATGCCGCAGATCCATCCTAAGGATTATTACGCAGGGTCTCCTGAAATTATTAGAGATTATGGCTTCAATAACATCGGTGATTTGACCAGGGTGATTCCCGGAGAAGGAAAACACGTTCAGATGACCGACCTGTTGCAGTACTCTCAAGTTGCCAAGTTCATATACCCAATGCTACACCAGCTGTTCACTTTCCGCGGATCTTGCAAATATATCATCAGTTATGCAACTGACTGCTTATCTGAGGAAACAGCCCAGATGACATCTGCCAAAGTTATGGAAATCCTGCAACACATCAGCAAGTAATTGAGCTACAAAGAGCCTTTTCTGTTTTCTGTCACCGGTGTCTCCACGAAAGCGCGGTGATTAACAATTACCAACGAATCTCCAGATTGCTAGAAATAGCTTTACACATACTTGGTGCTTAATTGTTATTAAATGATGTTAATGAGTCGATAGGGTGGATCAAATTTATTATACTACTAGAATGTAGTCTTAGGTTAAGTTATTTTGACAACTGAAGAAATGCTCTTAAAGGGCTTCATGATATACTATTTTTATACGGGGTTTATACACATTTCCATTGATCCTAGAAAAAAAAGGTCAGATTAAATGTAAATGAAAATTATTGGTTATATAGTGGTATCGAAAAGTATGTATTATTCCCAAAACAAATTAAGGATCATGTAAATTAAGGACAGTTATAGATGCTAGTCATATATGAAACTGTATGTTTTTACTATTGTCGGGGATTTCATTAAAATATTCAAGAATTCATATTCAACACTGATATATTAAGAAGGACGTACGATCTAATCGTGATATACTTGTATTGATATCTAGATTAATGTCAAAACATATCTAAAACTTCTTTTAAAAATGACAAAGCGTTTCAGCTGCATTTCACTGACAACTGATACGAAGTGATTCAGCTTCATGTGTATGTACATGTTCTGTGCAAATAAAGAATAAATATCAATTTGTTGTATGTTATTCAAGATTAACAAGGCATGAGAAAAAACATTCATTCGTTGAGAAATACAGACCCGGCCATTATTTTAATCAATAATGAAAATGAGGCAGATCTCAGATGTCTGTGTTCGATGTTCGTATTAAGTTAAAGACTAAAGTCCAAATAGAGCTGTGTACTCCTAATCTCCTGTGAGTAAATGTCTACTTCTTAAAAGTATCTTCCTAGTGAGTGGATGGCAACACCAACAAATTCAGTCGTACCTTTTTTTAGTTTTATATGTTCAGTTCAGAGATTGCATTGCAGTGACCTTTATCACCTGCCTTTATAGTTTTCAAAGATTGGGATACTGTATTATGATTCATAAGTAACTCAGTAAACCTGCTTCACACTTTTGTTAGTAATTATTCAGATAAAGTTTTCTTGATAAAGAACGAGATGACTATGTCAAACTGTCGAGATTTTTTTTGTTACAGTGGACGCATTGAATGTCTATTGTATTAACAGGGATTAAATATTGTATATCATTTCTAAAGACAGATATGCATATACCGTTACATTGCCAGAATATATCTACGAAATGTGCATAAGATCACACACATTCAGGGTTATGTTCCAGTTTGACTACAGGGCCAAAAACGGCACTGCTTAATCCAGCGTTGAAGTGCTTTTCATTCACCCACCTGGGCTGCGTTTTTTAGTTAGAAAAACAATCGTACTTGTTGGGAAATATATAGACTTTTACTTAGTACAGGCAAATTTTGTGATTGCTATAGAAAGTTACGATTCCTTTATATCAATACATATAATAGAAATGACTGCTGTGTGTTTTGGAAAACATAAAACTATTTTACTGTTATTCTTATTATAGTATATTAAGTATTTATTATAGTCTAATAAAGATTAAGATTTAGATACAAGAATTGAAATTCTATTTTAGACACTGCAACATATCAGTGCAAAATTAGAATGCAATTGTTGCATTATGGCAGGAACAACAAAATGTCAGTAACAATAAAAATAATAAAATAAAATAATAAAACATTTTACAGTAACACTTCAGTGATATTTCCCAGTATTTAAACTACCAATAGATATGTTAAATTATTACTATACCTAGATGTTAAAGACCATACCATAATATCTAACAGTACCAATAGGAACTAATATTCTATTAAAACATCTTTAAATATTTTCTTTCACTTTCCTATTACACCTCACTATATTTCAGTCTTTTCATTTCGAAGTCAGTTTCATTATCGCTGAAACCGTTCTTGTCGGTAGGTTACTTACCTCTGTCACAAGGGAACAAAATTTCAGATGTAACAAGTCCAAGAGACTTCTGCTTTAGCTTTCATCGGTTTCTATCATTTGGCTGTTGAGAATGTTTCTATTACTTTGGGCTACATTGCTGATTTTCGGCTCAACTGCCCATACCCAAGTGAGAAACCGGGTGCATAAATCTTCGACAACTTTTCGTTAGCTTCTTTAGCGCTGGACACATTTCTTCCTATATCCTTGGGACTTGATTAATATTCAACAAGATGAACAGGGGTCACACAGTGCTGAAATCACTTTTCTTTATTTCCCTGCAATTGTGTAGCACATTTTACTTTTTTTTTTTAACTCAACACATGGACGCATTCACTTAACATGCGGGCAATGTGCTTAATGCAGCAGATTGTTTTCAGCTGTTGGTTCAGAGGCTTATTCTCCGTCTGCGCGCCTACACATCACACAGTGGCTGTTGCATCCGCATCAATTTCATCTGGCTGTGTATAGCAAATTTTATATAGTATATCTGATTTTTTTTTTATGCTGGAATCTGGACTATTCCAAAGCAGGACATTTGATGATTCCTGAAACACTCGAAATTCCACGTCCTGTACACATTCTTGATTCCTTCCTTCTTCTCTTCAAATGTTACCTTATGTTTATTTCTCATAGCAGACTTATTCTTTACTGTCTGAACGTTGGATCAGCCATCTTCCATCAGTGCAACATCTCCATTACAGAAGCCACTGTAATCTCACGCTTCTCATTCACTTCATCCAAGAGGCAGCTAGCCTACCCCTTCCCCCCTCCTACATACATAGATGGGTCTCAACATGTGGTCATTTTCTGCAACAAGGAAAGGAAGGTTAAACGCATAGCATATTCTTGGAAACTGTAGGTATTCTTATATTATCTTCTGTCCAGCTTTATCACTCTCTGCATCAAATAATAAAAACATGTTTAGTTTAAAAAACAATTTATCTATTCAAAACTCATTAAACTCATTTTTTTGCCAACCCTAGCTGAAACTGATCTCGATGAAGCGCGTCCTTGTTCCTCGTACATGCAGCTCTACACATTTTGCATAAACAGGTATATGTGGATGTAAATGCGAAACTTGGCAACTTGTAAGACATGCAGACAAACGCAAGGGCGTTTTCGGAGGAATTTACCGAGAGGAGGTGTGTATATATATGAGAACGAATAGCTTTATAAAACAGAAGTTGTAATTAACGTGTTATTGAATTTTCATCAGAGCTGCATGTCACAGTGATGAAAATTAAACTGATTTAATCTACATTTGTCATATCGAACTTTATTCATGGATCCATAGGCACATATCATTTTTATCCTCATTATCATTATTATCATGATTATCGTATTATTGCTATTGTCAGCAATGACATTACCATTATTATTATCATTATAACTACTACTACTACTACCGAGGAAAGGAACTGGGGACCCTACCACGTACTCACTCCAAGAGCATCACAACATGAAAACTACAATTATGTATCATGCTGTGACCACGGCGGCTCAAACATGAACCTACCGTAAAAAAAACCTACTACTGTTACCTTTACTATTATTATGTATGTGATGACATTATTTTCCTATCATTAATACCTTTAAACACCCATCAACATCTCTTAAGAAATAATAAGGATATGAATTTCATGATATTGGTAAATGGGCATATGATTAAGGTATGACTGTAACAAGATGTAATGACTAGTATTAGCTAGCATTGCCTGGATATTCTCTCTCTCTCTCTCTCTCTCTCTCTCTCTCTCTCTCTCTCTCTCTCTCCCCTCTCTCTCTCTCTCTCTCTCTCTCTCTCTCTCTCTGTAAGAGGCTGCAGATGCTTCCTACGTGGACCTAGTGCGTGCAATGATAGATTGGTACTGCTTGACTCTTTATTAATAAAAAGAGTAGACACATAAATAGATAAACACACGATACAGTCGACTTGAACGGCGCTAGTGCGCAGCGTGACGACCTGCGCCAGGAGACCAGACGCTGGAAGTCCTGATGGGGTGACTGCTGGAGGCGTTCTGGCGTCCTCGGTCAAGCATAATCTTCCTGGTTCCTGTCGGGGCGCTGGTTTTGGAAGCCACATGGATCCTGGCTTGGCTTGGGTTAGCAGGCGTCATCTTGAGCTAATGGATTGCACATACTTATGCTTATATGCCCGCCTTAAACTCTCCCTCTCTGTCTCTCTTTTTCATTCTTTCTCTCTCTGTTTCTCTCTCTCTCTCTCTCTCTCTCTCTCTCTCTCTCTCTCTCTCTCTCTCTCTCTCTCTCTCTCTCTCTCTCTCTCTCTCTCTCAACATCCATGATTTGTTTATCTCTTTCTTTCCATATATTTTACAATCAAGTTTAGTCAAATAGGGTTTGCCAAATACAAATAAAGAAAAATGTTCACGCATTAAGCGGACCATCCTTACTGATGTTGATGGCAAATATTTGCTAGACCGACTCGCGTACCATCACTGAGAATAAAGAGACGAGACGGGGAAGGAGAGAGTCATCAGCAGACGGTAAAGAGGAATCCGAAGCCGAAAGGAGCGAGACGAAAGCAGTGCAAAAACGTTTTTGGGCTCACACAGAGTGAGCCACCTCGGAATGGCGCGCTTTTTGGGTGAGTCAGAAAGGCAATGCCTAGGTGACTCATCTGACATCGATCTGTCTGTCACGGGGTGCAGTAACGTTCGTTTGCTGTCTGTAACTGAAAGAGCATGTTATATAGGAATGACTATGATATTCATAAAATAAAAGAAGTCCATTGTATGTCCGCTCCCGCCTTACCCTTCGCCTCTCCCCCCCCTCCTCTTTCCTTGTAGTGATCGGTAACATAAAAGAATCTCTCGCAAAGCTTAAGATGAATACTCACTGCCACCACCCATTTAGTTAACGTATGGGAACGTAAATGTTCGTGTGGTGAGATGGTAGTGTAAGGGAAGGGTGTGAGGAAAGGAGGGACAGTAGGTGTGAGTGTGTGTGTGTGAGAAAGAGAGAGGAGGAGTGTAAGTGTAGTGTGCGAGAGTTCGGTAAGCGTGCTTTCAGCCGAGAGGAGACGTGTGCGGGGGGAATAACTCCTCAAATGCAATATGATGCCGAGGTTTTGACTATTCACTGCCGTAATGACTATCTGCCGTTCACCCCGGCTTACAGCCCTTAAATACTTGTTTTTCCAATTCACAACGTACAGCTGCGAGGGCATATGATAAAACTTTTCACAAATCTCGGTTATTAAGAGACATTAAAACACCAAAAGAGTAAAAGAACATTAAAGCACTAAAAGAGCAAAATAACACGGAATATAAAAACGTTAAAACACCGAAAGAACAGAACATAAAAACATTAAAACACTAAAAGAACTAGAAACGTGAAAACATTAAAACACTATAAGAACTAAGAACGTAAAAACACAAACACTAAAAGAGCTAGAACACAACGTTAAAATAAAACACTAAGAAACAAGAACACGAGCTTTAAAAAAATTCACTTTAGAGGCACCGGTCTTATATATCACTTTGTTTCTCTACAAGAGCACGAATCTCCCCTGTTACCTAATTCCGAGAGATTCCCACACCCACTTAGCTTTCTAGAAAAGGAGGCCCATCCCGGGGTTCCTCAAGGCAAGTACTCCTGAACAGCGAGGACAAAGTCCCGCTCTGGCGACCCACGACAAAATCCTCCGTCACGCCTCTCTCGTGGTTCGAATATAGTTCGTTTTGCGAACAACAGTAAATCAGGCGGGGAATGTTTTTTTTTGTTAGACTTAAAATTTATCTTAAAATAATAAAAATTTGCAAAAATAAACATGTAAAAGAAAGTAAAAGAACTAAAATAATAAATACTGAAGTTAAAGGATAAAATAATAAATTGCCTCCTTCTCGTTAGTTTGCTCATTCTTTTGTTCTTGTTTAGGGCATGAATAAGATTATAAATTAAAACATTTAATAATTGTTAAAACAAACAAAAATACAATATAATGGTAAAAGGGGAGGTAGGTAGCCGCGTTTTCTTCCCCCCGTTTTCTATGCAGGTTGTGTGGAGCCTCGGGGGAAAGGTAGAGCATCCTCACCCCCGTTTTCTATGCAGGTTGTGTGGAGCCTCGGGAGAAAGGTAGAGCATCCTCACCCCCGGGAGATAAAACGCTTCTTATTTCCTTCCAGGGAGACATTTTTCCAAGTTTTTGATTTTCATGTGCCTGCGGGAGAGTGAAAGGTGAGAGGAAGTAACAGTTCATTGTCGTGGTCACGGCGAAAACCGTGGTTCACGACACCCTCCATCTTTTCCCTCTTATCCCTCCTTTCCTTCCCTTTCCTCCTCCCTCCTCCCTCCCCCTCCTCTCCCCTCCCCCTCTTTTTCCCATTCATCCATTATCCATCCCTCCCCCCCCTATCTCTTCTCTCCTCCTCCTCCTCCTTCCCTTTTCCCCCGCCCCCTCTCTGTCTTTCTCTCTTTCTCTCCTCCATTTCTTCCATTCTCCCTCCCGTTGCCTTTGTCTTTCCCCCTCATTCTTTCGTTCTCTCAAGCTCTTTTTCTTTCTTTCTCTCTACTTGTCTTTCTTTCTTTTCTCTCACGAAAATCATATTCGAGCTGTAATATGTATGTACCTGCGAGGGAGTAGGCGTCTACACGCGCGTGCAACACGTTTTGTGTGACATGCTACAAAATCAAAGGCACAGAGGGGTAGAAGCCGACACGCCAAGCTAGAGTTTCTAGAGGCTATTGCACTTCCGTATTGCAACATGCTTATACATGAAATTAAA
>NC_051397.1:15695495-15697995 GCF_015228065.2 Penaeus monodon
TACAGTTTTTGTGTCGGGGTCGCCTTTTTTTAAATATTGGAGTGGAAAAAAAAATGGGTAGTTTAAGCTTCTATTACCTCTTTTTTCTCTGGGGGATGCAGGCTTTTCAGATGTTAACAAAATTGCTGTATTTCATCCTTTACTTGCCGAATAATTGCTGAATTTTTCAGGTACTATAAGACATCCTTTTCTTCACGTACTTAGTCTAAAGTTGACCTACAGTTCATGAAATGTAAATTACTATGGTCACCCTTATGCGATCTACCAGCCTAATCTTCACTCCTAACACGAAATCGTAATTCATTCCGTAGAATGAATTCCTTAGAAAGCAGGTTATGAATTTCTGTCATAATCAATTTAGCTAAAAGTTTATTTGCAGTGACTATGGTTGATATCCGTATTTTTCTCATCTTTATTATTTCACACCTTATTCCTATCTCCAGCCTACACGACGCGAAATCAAAGAGAGAAGAAATCAATATTTTAAAAGTGATAATAGCTAAAGGTCACAGACCGGCCACAGCTTGGCGAAATCCAAATGATTTTCTACAGCACTATTAAGGGATGGTTTGCTACTGAAATTCTGTTTTCGGAAATTCTTGTAGTTGGTCATTTTAAAGGTCATGAGGGTAAGCCGTTACATTCGAGAGAGTAAGCATTAGCATCGATCTTATTATTTTCATTATTATTATTGTTATTGTTGATATTATTGTTGTTGTTGTTGTTGTTGTTGTTGTTATTATTATTATCATTATTATCATTATCATTATTTTATTATTTTCATTATTCATAATCATAATCATAATCATAATCATAATCATCATCATTATTATTATTATTATTATTATTATTATTATTATTATTATTATTATTATTATTATTATTATTATTATTATTATTATTATCATCATTATTATCATTATCATTATTATTATTAATATTAATACTATTATTTTATTATTATTATTATTATTAATATTATTATTATTATTATTACTATTATTATTATTATTATTATTATCATTGATGTTTCTGTTATTGTTATCATAAACATTATTATTGTTATTGCTATCACTATTCTCATTATCAATATTGTTATCATTATCATTAGTGTTATCCATTATGATTATGATTTATTCACTTTATTGTTATTACTGTTACTATTACTAATAATATCATAATCATTGTCATGAATATCATTATCATTATTATTATTATTATTATTATTATTATTATTATCATTATTATTGTTATTATTATTATTATTTTTATTATTATGATTATTGTTGTTATTATTATGATTATTGTTGTTATTATTATTATCATTTATTGTTATTATTATTGTCATATTATTATTATTATTATCATCATTATCGTTATTATCATCATTATTATTACCATTATGATAATGATATGATAATGATCATCATTATCCTAAAAATATTTCAACCCAAGAAAAACAGTTTTATTAAGTATATACAGAACGATAACCAGAAGGACCAATGGTAATAAATGCAATGATAATCATAATCAACCGTAATGATGGTAATGTTCATCATAAGAAAGATTATCATTGTAATAAAAAGACAGAATCAAATATAAGAAGACATAGTAATATTTTTTTATTGTTACAATAAGTGATAATACTATTAATAACAAGGAAACAACAATGATAATGATAATAATGACTACAGCAGTAATAATGATAATAATGATAATGATATTGATGATGATAATGATGACTATATGATGATAACGATAATGATGACGGGAGAATAATAATAATGATAATAATAATTATGATGATGATAACAACAATATTAAATTAATAATTAAATAATAATAATAATAGAAATAATAACAAGTATTAATAACAATAATAATGATAATGATGAAGAGGTAATGAAAGTAAAAAGAATTTACTAATGATAACAATAATAATACAATGATAATAATAATAAATAATAAACATTATTGTTATCATCATCATCATCATTATATTTGAAAGAATGAAAATAAGAACAATAGTTATAAATTTCATTAATCATGATAATAATAATGATTGTAATGGTAATGATAATAATTATATAAATAAAGATAATGACAATTATGAAAATGGTACTAAAATTCTCCATAGTTATCCATTAAAAAAAGAAATCTCCATATTTGTTCGGACTTTTATCTTCCTTTCTCCATCAATTGCTTAAGAATATGAGAAGCGATAAGAATATAACCTGCTCATATCATCAAAGAAACCACACCATGTGGCGTGATTACGATAACGGTATTATCTGCTGTGTCTGAACATGTACACAAGTACAAACTTGGTTATCGTCTAACGCATCCATAGATTATCATTTTTAATGAATTGGATATATGAGATATATGCTGACCTTTGGCCCCTCTTTCAACCTGTATGCTTACTAACATCTCTTACTTTCATTAGGATTCAATGCTCTGTAGTAGAGATCACCTTATGAAATCTTCTATGCCCTCTCTA
>NC_051397.1:15712995-15732704 GCF_015228065.2 Penaeus monodon
GGGGTATTTCCTCCACACCCTGGGTTCCCCAAAGCCCAACCAAATTGCTCATCCACTCAAAGATATATGGATATATGTATATATGTGTAAACACATACACACAAACACACACGTGTGTGTGTAAAAATTTACACACACAAGCACACACCCACAAATACCACACACACCACATACCCCCCCACACACACAACACACACACCCACACACCACACACACACACACTATATATATATATTTTATATATATATATATATATATATATATATATATATAAACATATATAGAAAGGTTAGATATATGTATCTATGTATATGTAGTGTTTACACACAAACACACACACACATACACCACACCAAACACCACACACACAAACACACACACCCCACACACCCACACCCCACCACACACACACACACACACACACACCCATATTATATATATATTATATATATATATATATATATATATATATTATATATATATATATTATATATATATATATATATATATATATATATATAATATATAATATATATATATATAGTATATATATACAACCCCGCACGTATACACATATATGCATTTATAAGCATGGCTGTGTATATGTTATCTACCATACGTAAATTAACATGGAAACCATACATGGAAAATTAAACCTCCTCTCTCTCTTTTTCGCTCTCTCGCTCTCTCTCCTCTCTCCCTCCCTCTTCCCCCCACTCTCTCCTCTCTCTCTCTCTCTCTCCTCTCAAAAAAAAAAGACTAGGAAAAAGCGTAAAAAAACCCCATAACACAAAATAATAATACGACGCACTAATATATACACCCAAATAAGGGAAAACGAAACGCATTTAGACTCGAGATTTCGTTATCGTCCCCTGGGAAGACCGTTGGGGTTGTTGGCGGGGCCGGAAAATTGCTCACCCCAGCTGCAGCGCGGGCCGTCGGGCTTCGATCTTTTCCTTCCCTTTCCCTGTCTTTAAATCCCTTTTTTTGTGATTTTGTTCCTTTCATTGTCTTTCACTTTCGTGCTATAGGCCAATTCAATAAATTTTAAATTTTTTGTATCACACTACGCCCACATCATGTGAAAATTTTATATATATATTAATTAATAATTTATTAAATTATATTAATATATTATATATATATATATATTTTAATAATATTACTATATATATACTATTATGTCTGCATATATGTATAAAACACACACACAACACACACCACCCACACACACACCCCAACACACACCACACACCACACAATAAAATTTTTATTTATATATATATAATATTTTATATAATTTTATATATACAATATTAAAAGTATTTATGTATGATTAGGTTTAAATTGTATAATTTTAAATATTAGATACATTATATATTATATATTATATATATTATTTTATATATTATATATATTTTGTGTGTGGTGTGTGTGTGTGTGTGTGGTGTGTGTTGTGTGTGTGGGTGTTGTGGTGGGTTGTGGTTGTGTGCATTATTTTCAAATATATATTTTATTATATTTATTATTATTATATATTTAAATTATAAAATTTATATATCTATAATATATATATATTAAAATATAAATTTTTATTTTTATTTTAATAAAGAATTAAAATTATATATAAAATTTTATGTAATATTTTATATTTATAATTATTATATTATATATATTATATTTAATTTATATGCCACACCACACACCCCACCCCACCCCACACACACACACCCACCACACACCACACCACACACACACAACATAATTATAATATATATATATATATATAAAAATAAAATATATATATATGTTGTATCTATATATTTATATAATCAATTAACATACAAAAACTCATCTTTTATTATTATTATATATATATTATTATATATATATATATTATATATTATTATATATATATTTTGGTTGGTTGTGTGTGGTGTGTGTGTGGTGTGTGGTGTGTTGGTGTTTTGGTGTTGTGTATATTTGGCAACCTTATATGTTTTAAAATAGTTTAATATATATATAATATTATATATATATATATTTATATATATAATAATTATATAATTATTATAAATATATATATATTCACATGTATTTAGGCGTAGGTGTTGATATCACAAAATTGAAAGTTATTGTATTGTGCCTATGCCGAAGTGATAAAACATGAAAAACAAATCCCAAAAAAAGGGATTCTAAAGACGGGGAAAAGGGAAGGAAAGATCGAACCCCCACGGTCCCTGCACTCAGCGGGGGTTGAGCACCTTTCCCTTTCCCCCCCAAAAACCACGGTCTTCCCCAGGGCACAAAACGAAATCTCTGATGTCAAAATGCTTTCGTTCCATTATTTGGGTGATATTTTAGTGCGTCCTGTTACTTATTATTGGTTAGGCGTTTTGTTTACGTTTTTTGTCCTTAGTTTTTCTTTTTTGAGAGAGAGGAAGAGAGGAGAGAAGAGAGATGGGGGGAAGAGGGAGGGAGAGAAAAGAGAGAGAGCGAGAGAGCGAACACAGAGAGAAAATAGAGGTTCATTTTCCATGTATGGTTTCCATGTTAATTTACGTATGGTAGATAACATATCCAGCCATCTTATAAATGCATATATGTGTATACTTGCGTTGTGAATATATAATTTTAATAATTAATATAATATATATATTTATTATTATTATATATTTTATATATATACTATATAATATTTTAAAATTTTAAAATATCTAATTATATTTCTTATTATATTATTGTGTTGTGTGTGTGTGTGTTGTTTTGTGTGTGTGTGTTGGGTGTGTGGTGTGTGTGTGTGTGTGTGTGTGTTTGTGTGTGTGTGTAGTGTGTGTGTGTTTGTGTGTAAAACCTTACATATACATAGATAATATATCTACCTTTCTATATATGTTTTATATATAATATATAATTTATATATATATTATATATATATATATACGTGTGTTGTGTGTTGTGTGTTGTGGGGTTGGTGGTGTGTGTGTGGTGTTGTGTGTGTGTGTGTATTTGTGTGTGTGTTGCTTGTGTTGTAAAACTTTTAAACACACACACGTGTGTGTGTGTTTGTATGTGTTTACACATTATTACTATATCCAAAATCTTTGAGTGGATGAGAAACTTGGTTGGGCTTTGTGAACCCGGGTGTGGAGGAAATACCCCCCTTTAGTCTTTCACTTGAGCACCACAGGTTACTGTCTGTCCTCAAAAAACGTATGTTCATGTCAAAAGGGGCTCTTTGCTGTCACAGCAAAGACGGATGAGTAGTTTTCGCTCCCAAAAGGCCCTCCTCGAGGTGGACCTTCTTTTTTGTAGGCTTAGTTTTTGTTCCCATATTAAAATTCAGCCACTTCCCTATTGTAGGAAGGGCAGCCCTCTTTTCTTGTTTTCATTATTTTTCCTCATATTTTTTTTTCTTACCTTCTCCATTTCTTATTACAGTTATAAATGTCGATTTAGCCATGACCCCCCAGCCCTCAGCAGGCCTTTAAGTGGTTCGGATTTTCGTAACAGATTTTTTTTTTTAATTAAGGGTCTTGTTTTTTTTATGTGGTTATTGTTTTGTTGTCTGGTGATGAGTTTAAACTGGCCCTATCGCCCCAAGTATTACAACTTACTTTTTAGTAATTTTCGGGGACTTCACGGGAATTTTAATGAATTTGCAGAGTATCTCAAAAAATTTGACATTATTTGCTGTGCTGAAACTCTGGTTTCGACCTGATTTACACATTAGAGTTGCTTTTACCTAACACCCTTTGCCTCGAGCCTAAGGTTTTTGTTTATATTCAATGGTGGGTTTTACTGTTAGCCCATTTTACGAAGTATGAATGCGGTTGTCATAAAATACATGGTTATGAGACTGTGTAGTCCCTTTGATAGTTTCCCATTTCCCTATGACAGCATATATGATTGTTTATTGACTGGGAAAATTGGGGCTTTTTTTTATAGGTGATTTTAATGCTTACCACCGAGATGGCATTCCTGCCCCCAGATTTCTTAGATGGAGTTGGGTGTGAGCATTTAGTCCGTGGGGGCCCGTGAGAGAGGGGTAATTAATGTAGAGTCCTTCATGTCAAATTGATTCTTCCGACGACCGTAGTCTAGACTGCAAGATCCAGCTGGACTTTCCAATACCAGATATTTACCCTAACTAGACAAGTCTTCTTAAAGTCTTGAATTGACTGGTATGGGTCTATCATGCTTTTGTAGCATTGCTTGGCGAGATGTTTATAATGCTCCTTAGCCTGATAAGCTCTAAATTTGCTATTGTTGGACTTAAATCTCATTCACTTGATAAGCATGATTAAGTGAATGATGTCACCAGGCTTATAAAGACAAACATACTGCTTACATTCTTCCATGCTTTATTTCATTTGCCTTCAGGTCCTCTAAAATCAAATATCTGGTATCAGAATTAGAAGAATATGGTAGAGTAGCCTTAATGGGTTGTCTCCTTTAATCATAAAAAGACTAGATAGTCCATTAGCCCTAAATGAGTTGCAATCTTACGCATTTTTAGTTCGCCAAGGGTCTTTTTCAGATCACTGGCGCTTTGGTATGTACCCCTATTCCCAAGGGCCCACTACAGTCTGCATTTACTACAATTTTATCTAGGTTTTGAACGTTTGATGGTAGAATGTCTTTCTGTATATTTAAGACATTTTTCTTCCAGACTCGATTTGGTTTTTAGAAAGGATTCGGCTGCAATGATGCATTGCTTACGCTGGTGCATGAAATTCAGTCCTGCTTTAGATAAGGTCAAGAGTCAAGGCTCGTCCTCTCTGGATTTTAAAGTAGCTTTTGACACTGTTAATCACAAGGTTTGCTTTTTAAGTTGCAGTCTGTTAGTGTTGGTGTAAGATTTAAGAATTTTAATTGATTTTTGACTGGTAGACAACAGTGTGTTCATTGATGGTAGTTTTAGCTTGTACTCCGTGTGTCTTTGGGGTTCTTGGCCCTCTTCATTTTATACTCAAGCATTACTAATAAAATTGGGGCATATGCTGATGATACTTCTCTTTATGCTGATATTCCTTCGCCGACACCAGGCAAGAGTAGCTGACAGTCTAACGTAGACCTGATGAAAATTAAATCGTAGTGTTGTCGTTAGGACATGAAATTAATCTTACAAGTCCAAGGAAATGATTAGTCAGCCTAGAACGCAGATAATCATTCAGTGGATAATCTAGGTGTTGCCCTTGAAGTTAGCATCATTCGCAAGTGCAAGATTTATGAAGATGACATCATTACTCGAAGATGCTTCTTTTATTCTATTCTGTCTCATTTTGAGTATTGTTCTCCTGTGTAGTTATCTGCTGCAGCAACACTTAAGACTGATTGATCGTTCTTTTAATTCCATTTCCCCTATTTGACTTAAATTTAAACTTGTGGGGATTTTGGGGGCTCTTATACAGTCTTCTAAAAGATTACCAAAAATTCACACACCCCCTAAATTTTTTGATTTTTTAAACCTACAAATTTACTAGAATTCTTGCCCTCTTTCGTGCCCTTTGATGCAAGTCGCCGTATACCCTTATTTTACTAATTTTAGAATTTGGAATAGACTTCTTCAGAGATGAAATTTCTCGATCTTGAAAATTTAAGGATCGCTACTATTCTTTAAAACACAAATGGTGATGATTTTTCCCGTCTTCTCTTTCTTTCCTTTTTTTTTGAACTGTGGCTCCATCCCTCCATCCTCCATCCATACATCATCCATCCATCCCCATCCCTCCTCCATCCTCCACCATCCCCCAAAATCTATGCATAATATTATATTTTAGGGATGTTTTCTGTACCCTGCATGTTGTATTTATGTATTTTTTTTTTATGTATTTGTATGTATGTATGTATGAAAGTATGTAGTTTTATGTATGTATATATTATTTGCACACCACATACATATGATATATATATATATTTATTATATATTATATAATATTTATATATATATATATATTTTATTATATATAATATATGTTGTATATATATATATATATTTATATAATAATATATATAATATTTTTATTTTTGTATGTGGTGTATGTGTGTGGTGGTGTGTGTGTGTGTGTCCCTATATTTTATATATATTAAATTATATATATATAATATATAATATACATATAACCACATATATTGTATGTAGTATGGTATGTGCCACCCAAACACACCCACACCACACACCCCCCAAAACCACACCACCACACACACACACACACAACACAACACCACACACATATATATATTATATTATATTTTAATATATATATATGTATGTTGTATTATTATGGGTAGTAACCCCCAAAAAAACCCCACACACACACACCACACACACCACACACCACACACACACACCCCACAAATATATATTATATTAATATATTTTATATATATTATAATATATATTTGTATAAAATACATATTATACACTATATATGTAATATATTTTTATATATTATATATAAATATTATTATTATATATATTTTGTGTGTGTGTGGTGTGTGTGTTGTGGTGTGTGTTGTGGTGTGGTGTGTGTGTGGGGTTTTTCATATCATATGTGCCACCACACACACAGCAAAACGCCACACCCCACAAAACCACACACATACACCCCACCCACCCCACCCACATAAAACTCCCTCATCAAGTTTGTGCGTGTGCGTGTGTTGTATTGTGCGTGTGCGGTGCGTGTGCTGTGCGTTTTTGTTTTTGGGTGTTGTGTGTTGCCTATGCATATAAATACATACACCCCACACACCACACCACATATTTATATATTAATATATAAATTATTGTAATTTTATTATATATATAATTTTATATATATATTATATTATATTTGTGTGTGTGTGGTGTTGTGTGTGTGTTGTTGTGTGTGTGTGTGGTGTTATTATATATATCTTTATATTTATTTTATATATATTATATAATATTTATATATTTATATATGCTTAAAAATTTCTATATATTATATATATATTGTATATATAATATATATATATTATATTATATATATATCTATTGTGTGTTTGTGTTGTGTTGGGGGTTGTGTTGTGTGTGGGGTTGTGTGTGTGTGTGTGTGGTGTGTGTGTGCACATATACTTTAAAAAATACTCCCACCACCACCCCCCACCAAAACCCCACACCACACCCCCACACCAAAAAAAAACCCCAATTATAATATATATTATATATATATTAATATATATATCTCTATTTACATATGGTTATATTTTATATTATCATAATATATGTTATATATATATAATATATAAATATATATATTATATTATATTTATATATTGTTTGTGTGGTGTTGTGTGGTTGGTGTGTGTGTTGGTGTTGGTGTGTGTGTGTGTATGTGTGTGGCATATACTAACACACACACACAGGGTTTGTGTGCGTGTGTGTGTGTATGTGTGTATCCTTTCTATTTACACTTGTAATATTGTAATAAAATTTTTTCCCACACACATGCCATACACAAAACACAACTTCCCACCCCACACACAAAACCCCCACCCCCACACACACCCACACACACCCACACACACAACATATATATATATATATTATAATTTAATATACTATATACCACATAATTTATGTATGTAGGGGGTATGTGCACACACACAAACACACACACCCCCACACACACACACACAACACACACACACAAAACCACACACAACCACATATATATATATATTAATATAATATATATATTATAATATATGTTGTTGGTATTTTGGGTATGTACACACCACAAACACAACCCACCACACACACACCCCAAAACACACACACACACACCCCACCCCAAAACCCCAATATATTTTATTATATATTATAAAATATATTTTTTTATTATTTCTTTTAATATGTATATATTAATTTATACACATTATATGTATATATATTATATATATTATATATTATTATATATAAAAATTATATATATATTGTTTGGTTGTGTGGGGTGTGGTGTGTGTGTGTGTGTGTGTGTTTTGTGTGGTGTGTTGGTGTTTTCATATGCATTGGCCCACACACACCAAAGAAAACCCCAACCCACACACCCCACACACTACACACACCACCACACCACCCTCATACATACATACTACGTTTGTGCTGTGCTGTGTTGTTGTTCGTGTGCGTGGCGGTGCGTGTGCGTTTTTGCTTGTGTGTGTGTGGGTCACTTCATATGAATACTAACACACCACACCCACACAACACACATATATAATTATTTATATTATATATAAAAATATATATTAAATTTTAAAATATATATATAAAAATATATATAATAAAAATTTTGTGTGTGGTGTGTGTTGGGTGTGGTGGGGTGTGTGTGGTGGGTGTGGTGGTGTGTGTGTGGTGGGGGTTGAAATTTAAATATATTATTTTCGAAAAAAATAAAAAATATATTCCATATAATTATAAATTATATAATAAATATATAATATATGTTATATATTATTATTTATATATATTGTGTGTGTGGTGTGTTGTGGGGTTGGTGTTTGTGTGTGGTGTGTTTTGGTGTGTGTGGTGTGTGCACATTCTATAATAAGACCCACACACACACCCACACACACACCCCACACACACACACACCACCCCCACACATATTTATATATTATTAATATATATAATATATTTTATATAATCTACTATTATCATATATTGCGTATATTATTTTAAATATATACTATATTATGTATTAAAATTATATTAAATATTATATATATTTTTATTGATTTTTAATATGTGTGGTGTGTGTGTGTGTGTGTGTGTTGTTGTGGGGTGTGGGGTTGTGTGGTGTGGTGTGTGTATGTGGGGTTGCTATACTACCACCCCACCACGTGTGGTGGTGTGTGTGGTTGTGTTTCTCTTTCTATTTATCTTCTAGAAAATATGTATAATTATATTCAACCACAGCATCCCAACACCACACACTTACACACACCACCCCACACACACACACAACACACACACCCCCACAACACACACACATTTATTTATATATATATATAATATTATACATATAATAAATACATACATATTATATGTTATATATTATATATATATATTATATATTATATATTTAAATTTATATATATTATAATGCCAGATGTTCGTGTGTGTGGCGTGTACTGTCCATGCGGTGTAGAAATATAAAAATAATTTACGTAATCTGTGCGTAATTTTCTATGCGTGTGTTGTTTTGTATGTTTGTATGTGTCAGTGTGTGTAGTGCATGTAATGTTATTGTTTGAATTGTGTTGTGTGTTGTCATTAGTTGTTTTAGGTAGTAATGTGTATATGTTTTAAATATATTATAATGGGGGGTTTTGATATTCTGCGTAAAAGTTAAAGTAAATGTGTTGTGTTTTTTAAGTATTGTTGCGTGCATGTATTGTATGCATAGTATGTAAAAACGTTTTGCGCATACATTGTGCGTCACATACGTATTGCTTTTTTTTGTGGTGTTGTCAGTAAAACAATGCACAGGTTTGCGCAGTGTGTGCTCGCATACATAGGGGTAGTTTTCCATTGTATGCGCTGTGATGTGCGTCTTCAGGGGTACAGGGTGCTCTAGTTTACGTAAATGTAAGGGTTTTAAATGCATTGACTAAAAGGGACAATGAAAAGGTGTATCTTCGTTGCATGTGCAAAAAATAACATATGCGTGGCATTTGCAGGTGAAAAACTGGGGCTGCACTGGGCGTCAGCACATAAAATAAGTCAGTGTAAAAAATTAATCACTAACCCCTTTCTGAATTTACCCAGCCCCGGCAGTATCCCCCGGTGTGGCGCCCGCTGGCGACGAAAATACACGCAGACGGGGCCAACCCTCGGGAGGGGCTTATCAGGGGCCCCCGGGCAAAACTCTCCCCCCTTCCCACCAAGATACCCCTAACCAGTAGGTGGGGGGTAACTGGGCTGTAACCTTTAAAGAAAAAAAACTGACTGAAAAACAGAGCAACGGCCCTCATTCCCGGTGGCAAAGGAGCCCCGGGTTACGGCGGCGATCAGGACTGTTCCAGACAGGGTGCTAAAAAACCCCAGGTCACCGGGCCCCCCCACTTTTTGTCCTTTGCCATAAATATAAAAAAATAGAACTGAATCCGACTTATACTTACTTGAGGAATTTTTTCTAAAATGGGATTTTAGCCCTCTGTGAGGTTAAAGACTGGGCAAAGGGCAGAAATACTAAATGATACACCAATATTAAATACTCAATAAGCAATTGCTCTATTGGAGAGGTAACCCCGGGGGTATCAGCAGGAATTGGGGGTAGGCTTTTTAATTCAAAAATTTTTAGAAAAGAATATCGGGGAAATTCATAGTTAGAAAAGATGGCTTCAAAACAAAAAACTAAACAATAGTACAACTTAAAGTTGCTCAAGTCTATCCCCCACCTGCGCACATATGGAAATGGACTTCTAAGATGTTCTTTTACCCCACAAAGGAGAAAAACCCCCATTTCCCCTAAAGGGGGAGTTTTTTAATGCAAAACTAGGTAAAAACAGTAGATAAACCGAATAGGGAATCAGGGAATAGGTACTAGGATGGGGGGGACAAATGCAGTTGATTTTTGGGGGGCCGATATTAAATATCATGAATACATTCTTCGAAAAAGAAATGGACTTGGAATCCCATCTGACATCAAAACGAAATTAAAATTTTTAATAAAATAAATGTTGGCAGGACCATAAATGGGCTGGGCCCAAAATTAATTCACCTCAGAGGGAAAGGAGTAACCATAAAAAAAACCCACCAATTTAGCTCTTTGGGCCCGAGCGCGAATTTAAAAAATTTCCCTTTTCCGACGAAGATCTAAAATTACCAAATCCAAAAAGTTCAATGACATAATAAAGGAAACTGCCTGAAGTGGGGTAAACGTCAAACAAAATCCAGCAAATTCCGGGGAAAAAATAAAGAGCTTATGCAAAAAATAGGGGCTGAAAATATCGTCATAGGGGCAAAGGTAGAATTTGCAAAAATAACGCATAAATAAAAGAAAAGGGAAAATTACGGAATTCAAAACTCAAATAAAGAAAGAAACGTGATATCAGGTACTAGCATGAAAAAAGTTAAAAAAGGGGAAATCGGGAAGGGAGAAAACAAATTTTATGCTAAAAAAACTAATGGAGAAAAAGCATACAAAAAAATGAATTATAAAATGTGGAGGACTTTTCGGGATCTATCAACTCAAATAAAACCTGGATAAGGCGAAGCGGGAAATAGAGACGTACCTAGCAACATAAAAAAATAAAAGAGCGCTTAAAGGGATGAAGAGGGAAAACATGGGGGAAGATGGAAAAAGTATAGTTTAAAAGATGCGGGAAATTGCAAAAGTGAAAATACCAATCTTTTTAACAAATGCCTTTCACGGAAAAATCCGAAAGCCTGGAAAAAAACAACAATTTTTTGATACATAAAAAAGGGGCAGAAGGATCTAAAAAAACCCACCGACCAATGCCTCCTTTCGCTACTTACGTTTTCACAAAATCTCAAACTCGTCTCTGACCGCTGGGGTTTAAACCCGCCTAGAAACATGGATTTTCAAAAACAGACCCATCCACCGCTCACCCAAAAAAGGAAAAAAAAAAACGAATATGGGAAAACCTCTGTGTTGGGATTCCTGATTTCGAAAAGCTTACTCTTAGAGATACCCATTAATAGAAGCTTCCGAAAAAAGGGGTAAGGAGATGTATTGTAAAAAACTGGAAGATTTACAAAGATGGACAGCAACCATCAGCTCCACTCCGAACGCAAAAAACCAAATTAAAAAGGGGTTTTTGCAGGGCGATACCCTCTCACCAAAACTGTTTATGCTTGTCTTGAGGAAAAATTTTAAAAAACTAGAGTGGAATGGACAGGGGATCGATAGGAGACGAAAATCTAAAAATCTAAGATTTGCAGTGAAATTGTCTCTTTGTGAATCTGCAAAAGAAATCAGAACAAAAATATCTTAAAAGAGAAAACTGAAAACGGACTTCGGATGAACAAGAAAAAAACTAAAGTCATTTCAAAATAGAGTTCAGTTCAACAGATTCAATCAAACGAATGCTAGGGTATGGACAAGTAATTTACCTAGGACAATCGACAGACAAACAATCGTGAAAGGAAATTTAAACGACGCATCATCTAGGCTGGAGCGCCTTTGCAGACCGTACATACTAAGAGGCTCTTTCCATTATGTTTAAAAAAAAAGTCTTTAAACCATTTCCCCACCAGTTTTGACCCATGGATCAAAACATGACTCAACCAAATTACTGGGAGGAAAATAATAGGCCCAGAGAGGGTGGAAAAAAATGATGCTGGGAATTAGCCTAAAAGGGATGAGGGGGACGTGGTCGGGAACACAAAATAGAAGAAAATTTTGCGAGCATCAAAAAGAAAAAGTGGCAATGGGGAGGTCATACATCGGGGGGTAACAAAAGACAAAAAATGTAACGCTGGGTTTAAAAATATAAGAGCCAAGGGCCGACCCAAAGCAAAGGCCGACGAAAAAACGAAAAATTTGGGGGGCCCGGGCTGAAAAAAAACACAAACAGACAAAATTTGGAAAGATTGGGGGGAAAGGGCCCACTCCTGCGTGGACTGACCCCGGCTGAGATGAGAGATGTATAAAATGCACACCACACCCCACCCCCACACACCACACACCCACCCACACCACACCCCACAACCACACACACACACCCCCACACACACACACATACGCAATATATATTTATATATGATATATATTATAATATATTAATACTATATTCCTAATTATAATTTATGTTATATATAATATATATATTATATATATATTTATAACATATAATAATTATATATATATATTATTATATTTATTATTATATATATTTTATTAAAATATGTATTATGTGTATCACACACCACCCAACCCCCACCACCAACACACACCCACACACACACACACACCACACACCCCCACACACAAAACAATATATTTTAAATATATATTTATTATATTATATATATATTAATATATGTATGTAATAGGGTATGTTACCATCACAAACAACACACCCCACCAACACACACACACACCACACCATATAATATATATATTTTTATATATATATATATTATTTTATATATATAAACATACACACATATTTTATTATATTATATTTTATAATATATATATATTATATTATACATATAAATTATATATAATTATATATATTATATATATATATATTTATTTTAACACCATATTTACTTTTTAAATTAAATAAAAATATATATTATATATTATATATTAATTATATTTATTAATTTACCTATATGTTGTTGTGTGTGTTTTGTGTGTGTGTGTGTGTGTGTGTTGGTTGTGTGTGTGTTGTGTTGTGTCGTGTGCATATCTCCCACACACAAACACACAACCACCCGTGTGGTGTGGTGTGTGTGTGGTATTTTGTGTATCTTTTTTCTAATAAATAGTGTATATATCATTCCACCATCACATAAAAACACACACTCACACTTACCACACACCCACCCACAACACACACTATTTTATATGTAATAATATGTTAAAATATCATATATTATATATTATATATATATATATTAATTTATATATTTATAAACCCATTGTGGTGTGTGTTGTTGTGTTTATTTAAATCTACCTGTTCTTTTTTTCTGTTTTGTTCTATATATATATATATATTATATATATATATATATATAGTATATATATTGTGTGTGTGTGTGTGTGGTATTTTAGTCTTCTGTTTTGTTTGTTAGTTCTATGATATATATATATCTAATTTTTATTCTATATATATATTATCTAATATATAATATATATATATATATATATTATATATCATATATATATATATATTAGTATGTTGTGTGTGTGTGGTGTATGTTTTTAGTGTGTGTGTGTGTGTGTGTGTGTGTGTGTTGTGTGTGTGTGTGTGTGTGTGTGTGTGTGTGTGTGTGTGTGTGTGTGTGTGTGTGTGTGTGTGTGCGTGTGCGTGTGTATGTACATATTTACATAGAATGATAGATAGATATAGACACACACACACACACACACACACACACATACACATGAAACAACACACCTACACATGAACACACACCACCCACCCACCCACGCACCACACCATATATATATATTTGATATGTGTGGTTGTGTGTGTGTGTGTGTGTGGTTGTGTGTGTGTGCGTGTGTGTTGTGTTGGTGTGTGTATGTGTGTGTGTGTGTGTGTGTGGTGTGTGTGTGTGTTTGTGTGCGTGTGTGGTGGTGCGGTGTGTGGTGTGTGTGTGTGTGTGTGTGTGTGTGTGTGTGTGTGTGTGTGTGTGTGGTGTGTGTGTTGTGTGTGTGTGTGGTGTGTGTGTGTTGTGCATATTTAGATAGACTGGTAGATAGATATAGACACGCACACAACCACACACCACACACACACACACACCCCACACACACACAACACTCACAAACTCACACACACACAAACAACACAAAACCACAACACACAAACATACACATACATACAGGTATACAAACTATACACAATATATAATACAAAACACACATATACTACACACTATAACACAACAAAACCCCACACAAAAACACACCACCACACACACACACACACACACATATATATATACACAAATAACAATATAATAACACACAAAACATATATATATATAGAGATTTTTATATATATATATATATATATATATATATATATATATATATATCATAGAACTAACAGAACAAAGAACATGGTAGACTATAATATAAGACGCTCTCAGAGAGACATGACGTGTTTGTCGTTCATCGGTCCATGTTTCACAAATTAATCTAATCTCGTCTCCGTTATCCTGAGTGGGTTGACTGAAAAATATACAGTTATTTATAGAGCAGTAACGATTTTCTCTCATTTTTCCAGCTCAACATTCTCTGTTCATTTCGATCTTCCTTGTTTTTATTCAATCGTGAATGGACGCGCACCATATGGGTTACGTGTGGTCAGTACTAGGAGAATGTATGGTTGGACGATGCGCAAAGAACATCCCCTTTTTGCTGCTTTATTACTATTTTATTATAATTATTGGCATTATTGTTCTTCCATTTCTTCTCCTCTTTATTAGTAGTAGTATTTTTATTACTATTGTTTTTACTGCCTGTTCTTATAATTGTTATTATTATTATTATCATCATCATCATTGTTATTATTATAATTAATATTATTATTATTATCATTATCATTATCCTTTTTTTATTATTCTTTTTCTTATCATTATCATTATTATTATTGTTAGTATCATTACTGTTATCGTTATTATTTTTGTTAGTACCATTACTGTTAACATTGTTATTATTATATGTGTTTTATCATATCTATTATCGTTATTATCATTACTAGCGCGACCTGTGGAAACTCCAAGGAACAAAAAACAAACAGGTATCTATTCCTTTCTCCCTCTTTCATCCCCTCCCTCCTACCTCTCGCCTCCTCTCTCCCCTTTCCTCTCCCTTTCCTAGGTTTCCTACCCCCCTCACTCGTAAATTTTCTTTAAATTCACTCTTCATTTCCACTTTATGATCTATATCTGCTCCCGCCTACTTCTTTTCTCTTCCTTATTATTATTATTATTATTATTATCATTATTATTATTATTATTATCATTATTATTATTATTATTATTATTATTATTATTATTATTATTTTTATTATTATTTATTATTTTTATTATTATTATTATTATTATTATTATTATTTAAATTATTGTCATTATATTTATCATTTATCATTATGATATCAATCCCATTTGCGTTCGTCACTAACGTTTACAAACCTGGTTTAAATAATTACCCTTATTTTAGTTAATTTGCGTAAATACTAAAAGTGAATGCGTAGTAAAGAGACAGATACTTATCAGAGTAGATTAGAATATATCTAAAAGTAGTATCTGATAAAAACAATTATTTTGATTATCACTATCAATCTGTCGCTTTTCGATAACAATACTACATCAGCAAGATAACTGTTCTTATTACCATGAAACTGACGGGTATGCTCCTCACATGCTATTGCTATTTTTATCATCTGTTTGTGCCAGTGGGTGAGTTGACTTCTGATAACAAGGCGTATTAGTATTTTTTCCATATCTGGAGAGAACTTTAGTCACAGCAAATCACGCAGTAAACTTATCTACGGGACTTCCATGCCTATGTTTTATCATTTCTCTGCATGAGGTCACGTAGAATGGAATGACGAAATCAGTCGTGTTCTTGTCGGAGGTTGAGGAGGAAATAATAATCAGTACGGTATGATTGAGATAGTTAAATAAATAGAGAAAGAGACGGGGAGAGAAAGATAGATAGATAAACAGATCGAGACAGATAGATAGAGAAAGAAAGAGAAAGAGAAAGAGAAAGAGAGAGAGAGAGAGAGAGAGAGAGAGAGAGAGAGAGAGAGAGAGAGAGAGAGAGAGAGAAAAGGCAAAGACAAATTAGATACTAAGTATTACGTCGTTTATGTAGAATTTCTTATGTTTGCAACTAGTCTGCACAGGGGCGTTCCACTATATGCTTATTGATATGAAAAATAACTAAAACCATAACGCATACATATGAATATGTAGAAATAAAACTAAATTATAGCAAAACTATAAATAAAGCAATTACCAGAATATAAGCAGCGAAAGGGCACAGGGGATTGCAAAAAAAAATCCCTCAGTGTAGAAATTATCTTTATATCCTTGCCATAGTCGGTAGGTTTCAGAAAATGATTTTCTCTTTAACTTAGGTTATCTGCTTAACACTTTTTAGAGAGAAAAAAGTATATTCTATCGAGCTGATTAAATCTCAGAAGCAGTACAATTCACTAACCTGCAATATTTTAGATATTTTAGGAGTCGGTCATGACTTGGTTGAATGTCAAGGACTCTCACACGTGAATACCCTAATACCATTCTGCTTTTTTTGCATTTGTTTTTGGGCTTTAAACCTGCCCCGAAGGCCCCTTTTACGGTTACGTCTTGCTCCTGGATGGTTTCAGAGCCATGGCAATAACATCGTAAAATACTACAAGGAACGATTCTGTAATTTGATAGAAAATGACATGTTTAAGGCACAGGAAAGAAAAGAAGGAGAGAGAAAATAAAATAAAAAGATAAAGAAGCAGACAGCGATAAACATGTACAGACACACACATAGAATGAGACACGCAGATAATCAAGCAGAGAGATAGAGAGGGCATAGAAGATTTCATAAGGTGATCTCTACTACAGAGCATTGAATCCTAATGAAGTAAGAGATGTTAGTAAGTATACAGGTGAAAGAGGGGCCAAAGGTCAGCATATATCTCATATATCCATATTCATTAAAATGATAATCTATGGATGCGTTTAGACGATAACACAAGTTTGTACTGTGTGTACATGTTCAGACACAACAGATAATGCCGTTATCGTAATCACGCCACATGGTGTGGTTTCTTTGATGGATATGAGCAGGTTATATTCTTATCGCTTCTCATATTCGTAAGCAATTGATGGGAGAAAGGAAGATAAAAGTCCGAACAAATATGGAGATTTCTTTTTTTAATGGATAACTATGGAGAATTTTTAGTACCATTTTTTTACCATTTTCATAATTGTCATTATCTTTATTTATATCATTATATCAATTACCATGACAATCATTATTATTATTATGATTAATATAATTATAACTATTGTTCTTATTTTCATTCTTTCAAATATAATGATGATGATGATGATAACAATAATGATTATTATTTATTATTATTATCATTGTTATTATTATTGTTATCATTAGTCAATTCTTTTTACTTTCATTATCCTCTTCATCATTACCATCATTATTGTTATTAATACTTATTATTATTTCTATTATTATTATTATTTAATTAATTAATAAATATTGTTGTTATCATCATCATAATTATTATTATCATTATTATTATTCTCCCGTCATCATTTCGTTATCATCATATAGTCATCATTATCATCATCAATATCATTATCATTATTATCATTATTACTGCTGTAGTCATTATTATCATTATCATTGTTGTTTCCTTGTTATTAATAGTATTATCACTTATTGTAACAATAAAAAAATATTACTATGTCTTCTTATATTTGATTCTGTCTTTTTATTACAATGATAATCTTTCTTATGATGAACATTACCATCATTACGGTTGTGATTATGATTATCATTGCATTTATTATAATTGTCCTTCTGGTTATCGTTCTTTATATACTTAATAAACTGTTTTTCTTGGGTTGAAATTATTTTAGGATATGATGATCATTATCATTATCATTATCATAATGGTAATAATATGATGAAATAACGATAATGATGATAATAATAATAATAATAATGACATAATAATAACATAATATGATAATATATAACACAATATCATAATATAATATAAATATATAATAATAATAATATAATAATAATAATAATAATAATATAATAATAATATAATAATAATAATAATAATAATGATAATGATATCATGACAATGATTATGATATTATTAGTAATAGTAACAGTATAACAATAAATGAAATCATAATCATAATGGATAACACTAATGATAATGATAACAATATTGATAATGAGAATAGTGATAGCAATACAATAATAATGTTTATGATAACATAACAGAAACATCAATGATATATAATAATAATAATAATAGTCAAAAAGATTATAATAATAATAATAATAATATATATATACTAATAATATAATTTATAGTATTAATATTAATAATAATAATGATAATGATAATGGTAATGATAGTGATAATGATAATGATAATGATATGATATGATAATAATAATATAATATAATAAAATAATAACATACTAATAATAATATGATGTAATGATAATGATAATGATAATGATAATGCAATCTATGATAATGATAATGATATATGATTGATGATGATGATGATGATATGATGATGATTATAATTATGATTATGATTATGATTATGATTTTGATTATGATATGATGATGATGATGATGAATAATAATGAAAATAATAAATAATGATAATGATAATAATGATATAATAATAACAACAACAACACAACAACAACAACATAATATCAACAATAACATAATAATAATGAAATAATAAGATCGATGCTAATGCTTACTCTCTCGAATGTAACGGCTTACCCTCATGACTTTAAATGACCAACTACAAGAATTTCCGAAAACAGAATTTCAGTAGCAAACCATCCCTTATAGTGCTGTAGAAAACATTTGGATTTCGCCAAGCTGTGCCGGTCTGTGACCTTTAGCTATTATCACTTTTAAATATTGATTTCTTCTCTCTTTGATTTCGCGTCGTGTAGGCTGGAGATAGGAATAAGGATGTGAAATAATAAAGATGGAAAAATACGGATATCAACCATAGTCACTGCAAATAAACTTTAGCTAAATTGATTATGACAGAAATTCATAACCTACTTTCTAGGAATTCATTTACGGATAAATTTACGATTCGTGTTAGGAGTGAAGTTTAGGCTGGTAATCGCAGGTGACCTTTATTAATTTACATTTCATAAACGTGGGTCACTTTGCTAAGAAAGTGAAAAAAAGGTTCTTAAAATCAAAAAAATTTCACAA
>NC_051397.1:15732804-15735304 GCF_015228065.2 Penaeus monodon
AGAAAAGAAGAAAAGAGGGGAGGGGGAGAAGAGGAGAGAGGTGGGGGAAGAGGGAGGGAGAGAGAGAGAGAGCGAGAGAGCGAAAGAGAGAGAGAGAGAGGTTCAATTTTCTATGTATGGTTTCCATGTTAAGTACGTATGGTAGATAACATATACACAGTCATGCTTATAAATCCATATATGTGTATACGTGCGTGTATATATATATATATATATATTATATATATATATCTATATATATATACTATATATATATATATATATATATCTATATATATATATAATATATATATATTATGTAGTTTTGTGTGTGTGTGTGTGTGTGTGTGTGTTGTGTGTGTGTGTGTGGTGTGTGTGTGTGTGTGTGTGTGTGTGTATGTTGTGTGATGTGGTGTGTGTAAACCCTTACATATACATAGATACATATATCTACCTTTTATATA
Source organism: Penaeus monodon (assembly GCF_015228065.2). Lineage (NCBI taxonomy): Eukaryota > Metazoa > Arthropoda > Malacostraca > Decapoda > Penaeidae > Penaeus > Penaeus monodon. The sequence continues at coordinate 15,733,248 of NC_051397.1, forward strand.
TGTTTATATATATATATATATATATATATATATATATATATATATATATATATATATGTGTGTGTGTGTGTGTGTGTGTGTGTGTGTGTGTGTATTTGTGTGTGTGTGTGCTTGTGTGTGTAAACTTTTACACACACACACATGTGTGTGTGTGTGTGTATGTGTTTACACATATATACATATATCCATATATCTTTGAGTGGATGAGCAACTTGGTTGGGCTTTGTGAACCCAGGGTGTGGAGGAAATACCCCCCTTTAGTCTTTTCACTTGAGCACCACAGGTTACTGTCTGTCCTCAATAAACGTATGTTCATGTCATAAGGGCTCTTTGCTGTCACAGTAAAGACGGATGAGTAGTTTCGCTACCAAAGGCATCCTCGAGGTGGACCTTCTTTATTGTAGGCTTAGTTTTGTTCTCAATATTAAAGAATTCAGCCACTTCCCTATTGTAGGAAGGGACAGCCCTGCATTTCTTGTTTTCATTACTTTCTCATATTTTCTTTCTTACCTTCTCCATTTCTTATTACAGTTATGAATGTCGATTTAGCCATGATCCCCAGCCCTCAGCAGGCCTTTAGTGGTCGGATTTTCGATAACTGATTTTTTTCTGAAATTAATGGTCTTGTTGTTTTATGTGGAGTTATTGTTTTGTTGTCTGGTGATGAGTTTAAAACTGGCCCTATCCGTCCAAAGTATTACAACTTACTTTTTAGTAATATTCGTGGACTTCACGGGAATTTGAATGAATTTGCAGAGTATCTCAAAAAATTTGACATTATTTGCTGTGCTGAAACTCTGGTTTCAGACATGAATTACACATTAGAGTTGCTTTTACCTAATCTTAATACACCCTTTGCCTCGAGCCTAAGGTTTGTGTTTATATTCAATGGTGGGTTTTACTGTTAGCCATTTTACGAAGTATGAATGCGGTTGTCATAAATACATGGTTATGAGACTGTGTAGTCATTTTGATAGTTTCCCATTTCCCTATGACAGCATATATGATTGTTTATTGACTGGAAATTGTGATTTATTTTTATAGGTGATTTTAATGCTTACCACCGAGATGGCATTCCTGCCTTAGATTTCTTAGATGGAGTTGGGTGTGAGCATTTAGTCCGTGGGGCAGCTGATGAGAGAGGGATAATTAATGTAGAGTCCTTCATGTCAATTGATTCTTCCGACGACCGTAGTCTAGATTGCAAGATCCAGCTGGACTTTCCAATACCAAATTTTACCCTAACTAGACAAGTCTTCTTAAAGTCTTGAATTAACTGGTATGGGGTCTATCATGCTTTTGATAGCATTGCTTGGCGAGATGTTTATAATGCTCCTTAACCAGATAAAGCTCTAAATTTGCTATTGTTGGACATTAAATCTCATTCACTTGATAAAGCATGATTAAGTGAATGATGTCACCAGGCTTATAAAGACAAACATACTGCTTACATTCTTCCAATGCTTTATTTCATTTGCCTTCAGGTCCTCTAAAATCAAATATCTGGTATCAGAATTAGAAGAATATGGTAGAGTAGCCCTTAATGGCTTGTCTCCTTTAATTATAAAAAGACTAGATAGTCAATTAGCCCTAAATGAGTTGTAATCTTACGCATTTTAGTTCGCCAAGGGTCTTTTTCAGATCACTGGCGCTTTGGTAATGTACCCCTATCCCCAAGGGCCCACTACAGTCTGCATTTACTAACAATTTTATCCTAGGTTTTGAACGTTTGATGGTAAAATGTCTTTCTGTATATTTAAGACAGTTTCTTCCAGACTCGATTTGCTTTTAGAAACGGACTCGGCTGCAATGATGCATTGCTTATGTTGGTGCATGAAATGCAGTCTGCTTTAGATAAGGGTCAAGAGTCAAGGCTCGTCTCTCTGGATTTTAAAGTAGCTTTTGACACTGTTAATCACAAGGGTTTGCTTTTTAAGTTGCAGTCTGTTAGTGTTGGTGGTAAAGATTTAAGAATTTTAATTGAATTTTTGACTGGTAGACAACAGCGTGTTCATTGATGGTAGTTTTAGCTTGTACTCCCGTGTGTCTTCTGGGGT
>NC_051397.1:15753250-15814201 GCF_015228065.2 Penaeus monodon
ACTTGGGAAAAAACACCGATTATAAAGAGATAAGTAAAAGAGATGGAAGTTTTGGGTGGAAGACGAGACGCCCTCGACATCAACTTAAGGTTAGTAAAAACATTTTAGAAGGTTTTTTAGATCCAAAGTAATATTAATTTGCTTTTTGCCTCATTTGTACTCTTCTTTACTTGTTTACATCCTTTCGGTCTTGAAAGGGGGGACAGATACACAGGAGGGGGCAATCCCAGTGGGAAAAGGTTCGAGGGGACCCCGGCCGTTGGAAAAATCTCGCGGGTGCCCGCCGCCCCCCCCGACCCCAGCCCGATGCCCAAAACCAGGCGGGTCCCCCTACCGTACAATTTATGCCCTGCACCCTCATCCATGGGCGATGGAGCCATCGCCCCCCTTCCCCAAGTTTCCTCGAATCCTCAAAAACCCTCGACGGGACCCAGGTCGACGACAACCCCCTTGGGGTCTCCTGTCAACGAAGAGATGCGGCAAAGGACGGCTATTCGAAAGCAGTTCTGAAGGCCCCGGGCGCCTGGGGGGACTGAAGGCCGAGGCCTGAGGGCGAAAAGGCGCCCATCCCCAAAAAAGCGTTCCTCGTCCGACCGTCGCCAAGCCAGCCCAAGCACATCCCAACCATTGGGGGGAAGACACACGAGCATTCGTCCAGCGGTGAAAGAAGGGGGGTCTCCGGCTCCGGGATACGGGCTGCGATCAAAGCCTGGTGGATGGAAAGGACGGGGCTTTTGACGACGAGACCACGACATCAGCGTAAATCTGGCAGCGGACCCCCGATAAGCAGGACGGCCCCCCAGTGCAGGTCTCACGCCCGCACCTGGCCGTGACGCGCAGACAAGGACACGCGACAGACTTCGGGAGTACGCCGCAGATTTCCATGGGAAGGTCGGAGCTCAGGTCAATTTCGGGGGGTCCTCAGCGGGGGTTGTTCGTGGATGGTTTCCCAAAGGTGGACCCCAAGGAATTCACCCGTTTCCCCCGAGCGTTTCGAGATATGGTTAGCGCCTGGGGGATTCGAAAAGGGCACCCCAGAACTGGAAAGCATGTGCAGTGCCCAACCTTCATTACAGTGCTGCCCACAAGTTTAATACAAAAATTTCCCCCAGGTGTTTACTTCCGAGGCCGGGCACCTTTTTCTTTGTACGCAACTGACAGAGTCAGAGGACAGCCCAGTTACTCGCGAACAAAGTCCTTGAAAATAGAAGGGGTTCCCCAACTAAATTTTTTACCAAAAAGGGAAAGTTGTGTACAATTAAAATACAAATATTTTTAACATCTTTGATAAGGATTTTTTGATAAGAGCTCTTTTTGTGATGGTTTAAAAACGCTTTCAGTACAGTACCAGGTTTAACCCAAAAATTTCTTTCCACAGTATTTTGGTAAAGAGGAATTCATACCAAAAATACCGGTGAAAAACCCAAAAAAGACAAGCGGGAAAAACCGGGCTTTCGCGTATCATTTTTAATTTTTGATATTTTTATTTTGACTAAATCGTTTGTTTTTTAAAAAAATGAAAACGCTGCAACGATAAATGTAAATTTGTCTTGTAAAACCCGTCATTATAACCTCTTATAAAAAAAAAAAAAAAAAAAAAAAAAAAATATAAAAATTTAAATAATTATAATATAATAATAGATAGAATATAGAATAATAAATAATAATATATTAACATAAAATATATATATAATATATAATAATATTTTATTTTATAAAATTTTAAAATAATATATATTATATATAATATATATATAATATAAATTTTATATTATATAAAAATATATTATATATAATTAACCCCATAGTTGACGCACCCATTCTGAATGGTAAGAGTTGACACAAAAAGAAAGAAAAAATATCGATAAAAGAGGACACAAATATACAAAGACGTTTTATAAATGATTGACTAATGACAAAAAATAACCGTTGTTGTAATAGATGAAGTTTTGGGATTTTTATTTGATCACTGAATGTCAGTGACACTGATGCTGCCCAAAAAGATAAATAAAAAATCTGTCAGCTCTTACCCTATAAATGTGTGTATATAAAAAAAAAAAAAAAAAAAAAAAATATTATATATTATATATTTTATATTAATATATTATATATTTAATATAAAATATATTGCATATTATAAATATATATAATATAATATATATATAAAATTAGGAGAGGGGAGAGAGAGGGGGAGAGGGGGAGAGGAGAGGGGGAGAGAGAGAAGGGGAGGGGACACACACCACACCCACCACAATACACACACACCCCAACATATATAATAATATAATTATATATAATTATATATAAATATATATATATATATATATATACATTAATAATTTTTATATATAATATTATATATATAATTATATAATATTACATACAAAATATATACAATATATAACCCTATAGCAAAAATAATAAATATATAATATATATATTATAAATAATTTATAATATATATTAAAATGGTGTGTGTGTGGTGGTGTGGGTAAAATATGATAGTATTATATATGGGTATATGGAATATACATGTAAATGTATAATACATATCCTGATAATATACATATAAGTATATATTGAATATAGGTTTTATATAGTATATAAAAATGTTAATATAATTTTGTATTTAAACATAATGTAATATACAATGTAATAAAACATATATAGTTTATATAGTGGAATATAGATAATAGTATATTACATATAAGTAATTAAATATATAAAATAAATTATAAATATTTTTTTATATATATAAAATATAGTATTTGTAAAATATATATAAACATAAATATATGTAAAAAATAAAATATAATATATATTGAATTTTCATTATAGATATATATAAATATATATATATATAATATTTATATAAAAATAATAATAAAATAGTAAAAATTTTATGGTGTGGTGTTGGTGTGGTGTTTTTGTTGTGTGTGTTGGGGTGTGTGGTGGTGTTTTTGGTTTTTTGTGGGGTTGTGGTGTGGGTTTTGTTGTGTAGTAATATTGTAACAAATGTATAAATAAAAAAAATAAATAAAATATATATATATAATATATATTATATATGTGTGTGTGTGTGTGTGTGTGTGTGTGTGTGGTGTGGGTGTGTGTGTGTGTGTGGGTGTTGTGTGTGGTGGTGTATGTGGTGGTGTGTATATGGTGTGAAATATATATAATATTATATATATAATTATTTTTAATTATATATATATTATATATATTAATTATGTATGTATGTATTTATATTATATATTATATATTATATATAATATATATATATATTACATTATATTAATATAAATATCATCGGGGAGCTAACGCCAGGGGGATAGCCGAATCCACCCTTTGCTTCCCAAACATGGGGGGGGGGGGGTCCCCCATTGGCGAACCCCCAGGGGGCCCGGCCCATTTAGCTCCCCGAACATGGAGCTTAAAGCCAGACCTTCTAGGTTGTCCCAGGCTTCCCCGACAGGGATGTTCACAAAGAGACAACCGAGGGCGGGCATCCAAAGGAAAACGGCGGGTGCCAATAGCCTGAGTTGGCGATCCCCTATAAGTAATAGGTCCCTGGGTTGCGGGGTAGGTCGGGTTTAAATATGGGCATGCCAACTGTACCCATGATTTGGGTAGGGGAATTACAAAAGTCATCAAAAAAGGGATCCAAGGCACTGGATAGCGTCCAGGTTTTTTCATACAACAAAAGGGCGTATCAAAAGGGCCTTTAAAACTTGGCCCCTTTTGCATGGAAACCCACTCTCCAAAAACGATCGGTTCATAGCTCCTGTGGTGATTCTAGTTAGCACCCAGGAAGGGATACGTACCCAAACATGTAAACTATGTAAATTCTCTTTATTGAAGACTGAGCGGGTTTTCCCAAAATCCGGGTTAAATAATATATTAAAATATATATATATATATTATATATATATTATTATATATATAATATTTTATATATATATATAATTTTATTATATATATATATATATATTTTACAAGGGGCTAACGCCGACGGGGGGCATGGCCACACCCTTGCTTAGAAAGAGGATCCCCCGACGAGGGTTCCCGGGAGGCACAGGCCCCTCTTAATTTCCCCGGGACGGTCTCGTCAGCGCCCAAGCCATATCTCCCGGGTTTTGTCCCAAGGTCTCCCCCCCCAGGGTTTTCGCAGAGAGACAACCCGAGGGAGGGGTCCAAGGGAAGCGAGCTTGGGGCCATATACCTGATTGACGATCCCGGGTTATGAAGAAAGGTCCATGCCCGTCTCACGGGGAACCGCGGTTGGAACATGGTCCGCAACTTACCCCATACCCGGGGAAGGGGGTTTTACAAAAGGCATCAAGGCGAGACCCAAGACACGGTAGATCCCGGTTTTACTAAAAGAGCAAAATGGAGTATCAAGGCCCCGAAACACGCAGCTTTGGCCTTTGCAAGGTACCGGGCCCCCAAACCCCTTTTGATCGAGTTGCTACCCTGAAATTTAAAAGGGAAAAAGTTAATACCCCCCACACTTTTCGCATTTTTGTACCAGTATAGAGGGTTTTCTTCAGGCAAATTCCCCCGAGCCCCAGGATCTCCAAAACGATTGAGCACCCAAATCCAAAAGCCTTTTTGAGGTCATGAGGCTGCGAAAACCCAGGCCAAACACGCGGCGTTCACAATTACTCGAAGCGTAGTATCGGTTATTTTGGGGTTCCAGGAGTGAATAGACTGCTTGGTCTCGATGCCTAGTAGGGGGTTGCGGCCCCTTTCAGAAGGATGTGGGCGAGAACCTTGCCTGGATGTGAGAGGTAATGCCACGGTAGTTGCACAAACCCAAGATCCCCTTTTCCCCCCAGAGAGGGGTGACACGCCCCCCAAAAAAGGGCAGGGGAATGGCCAGAGCCAAATGGCAGTCGGACGTATGAGGCCCCCAGCCATGGTTCCCCCCAGCCTTTAGCAGTTTAGAAGGGAATCAAATGCCGCAGCTTTCCCCCTTTCAGCTTGGAAATCGCCAGCTAACCCGTTGGGAGGAGGGCCCCCGTGATGGGGGGTCCCGGGACAGGCACTGCGATATCGCTTGACCAGGTAAATGTTTGGGGGTCCACTGGTAAAAATATTCAAAATATCAGCCAACGCCCCCAACCCCAACAGTATCTGAGTGATCCGTCCATCGTGATAGTTGCAGTCATTTTAGGAGGGCTTAGGGTTTAGTTTTTTTCAGGGTGGTAGGGGGGCGAAGGTCATTTCCAGAAATGGCCCCGACCCTTAGCAAGGTTCTGATAACGTTCCTTGTCCCTCCAGCAGGTCCGGCCTACGCACCAGGAAAGAGCAAGACTTTATTTTCCCTTCAGCCGAGCCCTTTCGAAAAGCCCGGGCCTTAATGCCCAGGGGATGGAATTCTGCCTTGTCCTTTGGGGTACGCCAATGGATCCCGAGTGCTTTGAGTGTTTGCGCTTGAAGAATTCCCCAAGCAACTGGGTCCGTCAGGTTGCTGGGTTTGTGAATTGGCAGAGATCCGGCGAACCCCCAGCACACTCCCCCTTTCCCCCAGTCGCCAAGTGAAACACCTTTGGGTGGCCCCCCGGAGGGACGGGGGGTTTTTAAGTGGACCGTAGGGTAGCCACAACCAGTAGGGGGTGCCCCAGAATGGCCTTGGTACTGGGAAACTCTGCAGTCTGGAGGATCCTCCCTGGTGTAATGAGAATGTGGGCGATCTCCTTGGCCCCTGTACCCCCTATCGCGTACCAAGTTCCCGCGATGGGGGGAGCGTGGTACCAGGGGCCCGAGTCCTCATTTTTGGGACCCAGCAAAGTCCCCGGGGAAGGGGGCTTTTCGCGTGGGATCAGCCCCGAGCCAGGGGCCGCAGACATCTCGTAGCCCGCTCGGCACAGGGAACCGCATTGAAGCCCCCAGAAAAATGGATATTCGCCCGGGGGGAAAGTCTTTCCACAGATGCGAGTTTGGGTAGAAGCCCCTTTTTACACGATTTTATACATGGTGGAGGTATACACAATAAGAGACAAGAAAACCAAAAGCATGCTTTCCCTCTTTAACCATAATACGTCACAAAAGGTGTCACCCCGACTACCGGGCGAAGTCGATGGAGATATAATAAAATATATTATATATTATATATATATATAATATATATTATATATATAATATTATATATATACGTATAATATTTTAATATATATATTATATAATATAATTTTATATATTATATAACAAAAATTCCCCAAAACATATATGTGTTAAAACAAAGGAAGAAAAGAAAAAACCCTTTCAAGGCTTAAAGGAAGATAGGGATGGGTGGATGATGGTGGAGGTATTTCCCTGTGATAGACTGAAAGAACACCCCAAAAAAAAAAACAACCTCTTTTGAAAGGTTGTCACCCTTCACCGTAAGACTAAGGGAGGGGGGGGGAAAATACGCCGTTCGTTTTTAAAAATCCATTTTTTTGGTGAGAAAAAAGTTTCGAAAAAAAAATATTAAAAACAATTTTTTTGGAAAAATATAAAAAACATATAAAATAGTAAAACTTAATAAAAATAACAATAATAAAAGGAAGATAAAACTAACTAAAAAAAACAATTTTGGCAAAAGCATTACAAAAATAAACTTAGCCAGCCTTCTAAGATAAAAAATAACCAAAAAAATCAGAAACATAATGGGGTATAAAAAACAGTGCGGACAGCGCTAGATAGCGCCTAGCAGAATCAAATGCAGATGTATCTTCCGTTCATTTGCGTGATAGCGGCACCTAAGCTAGTACTGCAATTGGAAATGCCTTAAATTTATTTCATAATCAGCAAATTATTGCTTTTTTTTTTTATGCAAAGAAAATAGCTAGAAGCCGTCTATTGATTACAAAATTTCCTATAATCTTAACCTTGTGCAGCACACTGGCTCACTATGGGCTTCCATGACCCTTACCTCGATCGCGTTCCTTACCTCTCCTGAGCCTGCATTCAGCCTGAATAGTTCTCTACCGCCACTATTAATCTGAGTCCACATCAGGATCCATTGCGGTGAAGCATAGCGCATGAAGAGCCGAACTCACGAAGAGTTCGAAACGTTTCGAATTTTGTATTTCTTACTTATGTGCGGCTATTTTTTCTATTCAAAAACACACGATGCCCGCACCACACACACAACACATACACACAATATATATATATATATATATATATATCATATAATATATACTATGATATATGTGTATAAATAGTGTAGTATATTAAATGTATAAGTGTGTGCACTGTGCTGTGTAGTGTGTGTGCTCCAGTCGAGCGGATAGTAGTAGTGTGTTAGATTGTAGTGTGTGTGTGCTATGTGTGTCGTGTGTGTCTGGTTGATTACAAATGTGTGTGTGATGTGGCTGATAAGTGTATGTAGTGTCGGTGTGTGTCGCTGCCGGTGGTGCGATATGTGCGAATCGTGCATACCTACTATTATACATACACAAACACTACATATATATATAATATACACTATAAGTACATATCGTCATGTGGGTGTGCACTAGTGTGCCATAACCTGTGTGTGTAGCTGATCGTGTGTGTGTGTGTGTGTGTGTAGTGTGCGTGTTGTTGGTGTATAGATGCTGTAAGTGATTGTGTCATAGTGAGTCGGTATGTGTTGTTCTATCGCTCGTGTGTGTGTCGTGTGTGTGTAGTGATGGTAGAGCTGTGTGTGTGATCCTGTGATGTGTCAGTGTTGTAGTTGTGTAGATGTGCATGTGTAGTATGTGTTGCCTGATAGTAGTGTCGTGTGTGTGCTGTGCATCGTGTGCTGTTGTGTGTAGTGCGTATGTGTGTGTGTGTGCTGTATGTGTGTGTAGTCATGTGTGTATGTAGTTATACGCGTGCTATGCTGTGTGTGTGTCGTAGTAGTGTGCTGTGTAGTGTCAACGTGTTCGTGTGTGCTGCATGTGCTGATGTGTATGCCTATAATGTGTGACTGCTGTGTATGTGACTGTGTGCTGTGTGCCTGACTGTCATGTGTAGCTGTGTTGATGTTTATGGTGTGTGTAGTATGTGTGTGTGAATGTGTGGGTGGCTGTGTATGTTGGTAGTGTGTGGTGTGATGTGCTGTTGTAAGCTGTAGTGTGTTGTGTGTGTGTGATGTGCTGTGTGTGTGCTGCTATAGTGTGTTAGTAGTATGTGTGTGTGTGTGTGTGCATGTGCTCGTGTGTTTTTATGTGTGTCTCAGTTCCTCAGGTTAGTGTAGCCAGGATCAAAAAGTGTCAGTGTGTAGTGTGTTACGTGCTGTGATTGTGGTTGGTGTGTGTTTATAAAAGGCAAACAGACCGCATAAGAAATGCAACAACAAAATCTGAAAACGTTTCGAACCTCTTCACGAGTTCCTTCCTACAGACCGAATAATAAACTGAAATAGGATATATGCGACAAGCATTAATAATTGCTATCTATGTACAATATCATATATACTTATATATAGTATAATATATATATATATACTATCTCATATATATAATCTATACATTATATATTTATACATCATATAAACACAACACACACACACACACACACACAACACACACACATACACACACACACACACACTACACGCACGACCACACAAACACACACACACATCACACACACACACACATACACACACAACACAACACACACACGCACGCACACACACACACAACACACACACGCACGCACACACACACACACACACACACACACACATTATCATACACGATGCACCGATAGACACATCCGTACCAAGGTAATAGAGCAGTGGTAAAAACGCTTAGCGCTCTTATGACATGCCATTGGCTCACGGCAGAGATGAAAACTAATAATATAGACTAGCAAGAAGTACAAACGACAGCCGTGTCCTTGGTGGATAAGTCCGTTGGAGCGCGCCCGAACAGAGTTGATTAGGAAGGCATCCAGTCAGGCAAGGGACTGGCACTAGCCATCATAACCTCTCAATAGTGAACTTGTAGAGAGGCCCGTGTCCTGTGCAGTAGCAGAATCGATAATGGCTATTGCTTTTTCCCCCCCCCCCCCCCCCCCCCCCAAAAAAATATATGCATTGACACACCATATCAATACATAACTACAATACGTACACAGAAAACACACTCACACACACACACATATATATACATCTAATACGACACACACACACACACGCACACACACACACACACACACACACCACACACACACACACACACACACACTACACACACACACACACATATATATACTATATCATATATTATATATATATATAATATATATATATATCATATCAGATTAGTGTGTATGGTGTGTGTCATCATATAATATATACTATAGTATATATATAAAATCTATAATAATATATATATATATATATTTGCCTGTGTATTGTGCTGTCGAACTCAACACTCGTCACGACGCAGAATACTGAGTTACGCAGGGTCGAGGTCACGGCCGCGCGTTGTTCCCTTGGGCAAGGAAACTTACCACCTCGATAATAGCCCCATACCTAAGCCACTGAGAAGTGCAAAGCCATGCCCAAGTCAAGTGCGGTCTCAAGCCGGATAAAGTAGAAGAATGACCACTATACCTACAAAAAGGATAACACCGGCACTCTCGTGGAAAGGAACTGGGGACCCTCCCACTGTACTACAACTCCCACCAAGAGCATCACAACGTGAAAACTGCAATTTCAGCAGTCATCATGACTGCATGACACGCGCGGCTCAGACTAGCAAACCTACCGTTAAAGCAAGAGCGAAGAATGTATGTATGATGTAGTGTATGTATGTGCTATTGTAGTGTAGTATGCGCTTTTCGTGTTGTAAATTATGATTACATATATTATATATGTATATGGTATATATATAATATAATATATATATTCATATATACAAATCAGATACTAATATATATATATATTATATAAGTGTTATAATAGAAAAGTATATAATGTATATATGTAAACTATGCACGATATAGTAATATATACCTACTTATATAAGTATATATGGATCTATCATACTAGATTATACTATATACATATATATATCATATAATAACTACATATATGATTGACTCATATATAAAATAATCTATATATACACCACTTATAATATAATACACATATAAAATTAACAAACTCTCCACTGAACCTAGAGACTCGAACCTCAGGTCACTCCGCGCGATCGCATTCAGCGAGATTGATGAGTGACCTAAGTCGCAGTCACTGTCAGAGAGATAGTTGTTATTATCAGATATCAATGCCGGCATGCATTATTCCATCTAATTCATCCATACACATTGATAATAACATAAATAGGCGTCATACATACCATATATACGTTATATAATTTCGCATACCTGTTGTGGGTGACTCAGCGCCGTGCGAGTTTTTTTGGTCTCACGCGAAGACACTTGCTCTGAGATCGCTAAGGACTGTGGCGCCCCTACCTGAGCCACGTGCCGCCCCCCCCCCCCCCCCCCCCCCCAACCCCCACCCCCCCCACCCCCCCCACCCCACGCCACCTGTGGCCGTGTGGCGAAGGCTGGGCGTGGGACGGCCAGGGCTTGCCGGCCTGTTTCCGCGATCAGGAGCACCGGCCGCTTAGATGCGATTGAGGGCATTCATGCACGTAACAAGAGTTTGATGGGTGGATATGTAGATCGACAGAAGGAATGAATGAGTTCCGAAATGAGTATACATTTTTAAAAATAAGAATAGCTCTAGAAAATAAATGCGATTTAAGTGGGATGGAACAGACAGCTAATCACTGATCAATACACAATGCTCATGCTGAGAGTGTAAATTATCTTCTTGAAAAACATGTCTTATTTTATATTTTCACGAAAAAAGAAGCCGCTGACATTGTGACAAAGCCAAAAGACAAACAACTGAAGATCACAAAAGAATCGTATCTTCCTTTTTTAGCTAATACTGTAAACTTAACGGTATATCTATTTATTAACTTAATCGAGGAGACACGGAGTATCAACGGCGAACCTACGTGTGCTTCATTTATATATTACTGCCGTATTTTTTTTTTTTTTTCAAAGTGAGGGCGTAGGCTTGCCCACAATAACATTTAAAAATCAATTTTAATCTTATTCTCTTATGCGCATCCAAAGGAATTCTTATAATCTAATCCTTAAGCCTAATGTCTATTTGTCTATTTGTTCATGTTTATAGCTATTGGCTTATTTTCAAATAAAAGAAATAGTTGCCAACAAAAGTAAAATGAGATATTCGATCTGCGGAAAAACGCCCTCGCGTTTTATTTTTTTCAACGTAGTATAGATAAATTCGAGATAACATATTGCTACTTCTGCAATTAACTTCATGAAAAAATTGAATAGATTATTTAAGGAATGCGATCTGAAAACGCCGCCCTGCCTATTCATTTTTTTTTTCAACATAATGATAATCCAAGATGACATATCTTGTTACTTACCTGATAAAGTTAATAATCATGAAAAAAGCTTGAAGACTACAGTAGTCGTGATAGCGAAAGAGAGGAGAGAAAGGAAAAAATACTAGCGAAATATTGAAAACACTTCCTTCATAATGAATATTGCTTGGCTACTAAATGAATATCAGGTTGTAAGCTGAATATTATTGAATGGTAGTAATAATAATACAAAAAAGGTGACAATAGCGTTAATGACCAATAATGTGATTATTTAGCAAAAATAAAAGTCAGGAGATTCAGTTATCCTTAACATCTAAAGCAAGAGACAGTCATTTTCTCTTTAACATTAATGATTCGTTGCTCCCTCATGTTGTGATTATCAGTATTTGTTGTTAAGTAATACACACACACACACACACACACACACATTACACACACACACCACAACACACACACACACACACACACACACAAATATATATAGTACCTATTATATATATAGTATATATATATATATATATATATATATTCATATATATATATATACGCTTTATATATATACACACATACCATACATAAATGGAAACATACGAGTACATACATAGCATGCATACATACATATACACACACACAATATAAGATATGAATACATGTATACTAGGTATATATTATCATATATATTATATTAACTATATATTATATAATATCATTATATATGTATTAAGAATATATATAGATACATACATACATACACCACACAGATATACCTATATTATATATAATATATCATATATATATATATATACTATATATATCTATATATATATATATATATATATATATATATATAAATACCAACAGCGAAACATTACATACGTATGCTATATGCATATATGTAATATTGTAAAGAATGTGCATATGTACATATATTATGCACATAATACATAAACGTATACATGCCTTACATAACCATACATATTTACATGATAAGTCTATATACACACACACACACCACTACAACACACATACTATATATATTATATATATATTATATAAAATATATATATATATTATATATATATTAATATAATAATTTATCATATATTATATATATAATAATATATATACAGATACATAGTATATATACTATAGTATATATATTATATATATATATATAAGTCAATATATATATATAATAGTACTACATATTTAATATGTGTGTGTGTCTGTGCTCGCTGGATGTTGTTGGTGTAGTGTAGTGTGGCTGTAAGTAGTGTATGCATATCGAATATATTATATATTAAATATAATATACTATATATTTAATATAGTATATATATATATATATATATATATAGCATACATACATTCATACACGCATAAATGTATTTAAATCATACATAAATACATCATAATGTAATGTTGTATATTACATATACACATATATAGACACACGCACATGAATATAGCACACACACACACCACACAACACACACACACACACACACACACACACACAGTCAGTGCTGAGTACCCTAAGCCCCGAGCATAAAAGAGAGAATTGATTACCTAAAAGGTAACACCGCCACTCTCCGTGGAAAGGAACTGCGTTGGACCGCTACCACGCTACACTCACTCCAAGAGCCATCACAACATGAAACTACAAAATAAGTGATCCAGACTGTGAAACGGACGGACTCAGACATGAATCCCTACCTTAAAAGAAGGAAATATTATACTAATATATATATATATATATATATTATAACTATATTATATATATATATATATATTCTTCTTTTAAGGTAGGTTTTTCATGTAACTTACTGAGCCGCGTGTTAGGTCACATTAGTGATACTCTCATTATTTGTAGTTTTACATGCTGTCGTGATGACTCTTGGAACACGTGCAGATCAACGTCCGGTTAGAGGATCCCCAGTTCCTTTCACGCGAGAGTAGCCGGTGTTACCCTTTAGCCGTTAATCATTAACTCTAACATATATATCGGCGCCTTGCGAACCAGCACATGACTTGGGCCCTGGTATGGCCCACAATGCAGCTAGGTAGCGCCAATCGAGGTGAAAGTTCCCTGCCCAGGCGAACAACCGCGCCGGCCGCGTGTACTCGAACCCTCGAACCCAGATTGACCGATACTACGCCTGACAGATCTTTCTGTCCGATATCTAACCATTCGGCCACCGACAGAGCCCTTGACGATCATGGGCTTTCATGATTTTTCTGGCAATTTAGAGCGGTGCGTTGCCCATTGCCTTCGCCCGGCGTGTATTTATCGATGTACTACCATATAATATTTAACCGAGCATGACTTAGAGCCTGGCTTAGCACCCAGTAGCGCTAGGCAGAGCAATCGAGGTGAAGTCCTTGCCCAAGGGAAACAACGCGCTGCCGACCGTTTGGCAGCACTTAAACACTTGATCACACGGCGGCTGCAATTCCCTAAGACGCATGCCGTTTGACTTTAATCAAGGCGGTATGTCGCACTTTCTTACCATAAGGTCTTAGCTCAAGCCAGATGTCCCCCCCAGTGCGCAGCATTTTTAACGACTTAAGCCCGACGGCGGGAATTACGAACCTCGGGACCATTGAGAGCGTCGGAGGAGACTCCATGTCCCTAACCACATGGCACCATGCATATTTATATATATATATATATATATATCATATATATAAATTACTCACATATAATATATATAAGACTAAAAAATATGATATAAACATATTATATATCTTTTTTTTACGCGCTTCTATTAATTATGCAGCCAGAGGCTGAACATATACATAGAAATACAGATAAAGAGACAAAAACAGGTGAGGCGACAACAGCCCGTGGAACCTTGGCTGCCAGCAGAGCGCCGATCATACAAAGTTATGGATTTGCTAGACATTATTTAAATCAGGCAGCATGCGCGGCGGCGGTTGCGCGTGCCGCATCGATAAATACGCGCCGCGGCGCGATAAGTGCGTTAGATTATTCTGAACTGTGTGTATAGAATGTGTGATATGTGTTCGTGCGTGTGCAAGTTTGATGTGTGTGCATGCGTAGGTGTGTGCAGTTGATGCTGTGTGAAATGATTCAGCACCCTGGTGTGTGGATGCTGTGTGAGCTCACCTGTAGCTGTTGTAGTAGCTGTCATGTGTGTCGATAGCGTAAGTTACGTGCAGTATTATATATCAGATAAATATATCTACATAAATTGTATATATATCTATCGAATATACTATAGATATCATTTATACTATATGTCTTTCTTTCTCCCTCTCTCTGTATGTATATATATATACTATATTATCCTATACACTATAATATATATATATATATATCATACTATTTATGTATATAAATACAACTATATAAACACACACACACATACAATTATATATGTATATGTACACATATCATATTATATATATATATCATATATATATATATATATATGTCATATATGTAGGTATTTATATATACCTATATAGTATTTATATATATTATATATAACTCACTATATATAAGATAATATATAATATATAACTATATATCATACTATAATAGTATTTCATATATTACTATAAATATATCATATCATAGATAGATATATAGTATATATTATATTAGTAGTAATTACTACTATATAGTATAACTAATATATTATATATACTAGTATATATATATATATATGGTATATAATACATACATATTTACATCATTAGGATATATATACCTATATATATCATATATATATATATAGTATATAGACACATATATATGTATGTGTGTGTAGCTTATATATACGTTGTATTTATTATACATAAATAATATAATAATATATATATAATATATATTATATATATAACTAATTAAGTAATATATATACAGTACAGATAGAGATGGCGAGACAGATGATAGAAAGAAAGAAATCATATGATAAATATATCTATAGATATATCGAATATAGTAATACTATTACATTAATCTAGATATATTTATCTATTATAGATACTTTGCACGCATCGCACACACACACACACACACACACACAACACACACACACACACACAAACACACACACAAGTCAAACACACACGCACAACACACAAAACACACACGCCACACACATCACACACACATAACGACACTACGCACTATCGGCCTCCGCGACCGCGTATTATGATCAGCGCGCGCGCAACCGCGCCGCGCATCAAAGCTCGCTGATTTAAATAATTCTAGCAAATCAAACCTAGATACGGCACGCTCCTGCGGCAGCCAAGGCCAGCCTGTTCGGCCTACACCTGTTTTTGCTCTCTCTTTATCTGTATATTCACTATGTATATGTTCAAGCCTTTAGGCACCCCTGCTATAAATTAAATACCCAAAAAAATCATATATATAGTGTATATATATGTTTATATACTAATAGAATATACTAGTATATATATATATATGTATATATATATATATATATATGCCATGAGTCCCAGTGGTTAGAAGGACTGGGACCCCCCCCACTTTCCCGGAACCTATCATGGCTCCCGAGCTTCAATTCCCCGCCGCCCAATGGGAGGCAGTCGTTAATAAATCGCCTGCGCACTGACAATCTGGCCTTGATGAACCCCGACCTCTGTATAGCGCAAGATAAGATCGACATAACCGCCTTGAGAAAGTTAAACGCAGGCGTACCTTAGGGCGAATATCACGCCGTAGCGCCCCCGAACAAGTGTTAAGTGCGCCGACGAAACCGGCAGGCGCGTTGTATTACCCTTGCGCAAGGAAACTCACCTACGATTGTCCTGCCTCAGCCACTGGGCATGATAAGCTCAGCCTTCAAGGTCAATGCCAGGCGTAAATAGAGATGGGACTCGATAAAAACACGGCGGAAGGCAATACGGCCAAACCACGCCCCTTCAATTGCCCCCAAGAAAAAATCATGGAAAGACCCATGATCAGTCAACAGGCCGCCGGTGAGCCGAATGGATCAGAGTATCGGACTACAAGACTGTCACGACGGCAATATGAACGCTTCGAGGGATATTGAATTTAGTCCACCGGCCCGAGCGCCGTTGTACTCACCTTTAGGGCCAAGGAACTTACACCTCGATAATGCCTACTAAGCACACCTCAGACGTGCTGAAGCCAAGCCAGCCAAGCTCAGCTAGCTAGGTCCCAAGACCCGCGATAAATAGAGCAGAATGCATTACTAAAAGCTACGACCGGACTCTCCGTGGACAAGGCAACTGGGGACCCTACCACTGCTACTCACCTCCAAGCCCAGCATCACACATGAAAACTACAAAAATAATATCATACTAGTCGACCACGGCGAGCTCAGACATATGAACCCTACACTTAAAAAGAAGATAATATATATATATATATCTATATATTTCATCAATATATAATCATATATATATATATATATATTTCTTCTTTTAGCGGAGGGTTCATGTCAGAAGCTCGCCGTCGGTCACCTAGTATGATCATATCACTTATTTTTTGCTAGTTTCTAATTTGAATGCCATGATCTATAAGAACGAGTCGAGTACGTAACGCGTAAGGGCCCCAGTCCTATTCCACGGAGAGTGCCGGTGTTACCTTTAAGGTAATCATTCTCTCTATTATCCGGGCTTAATGGGACAGCATAGACTTAGTGTTGCTTCTGGGTGGTGTGTGTTGTGTGTAAGTCGTGTGCTGTGTGTGTGTGTGTGTGCCATATCATGACTGCGTTTGTGTATATATATGTGCCATATATGTAATTTATTCATCACATACATCCATATATCATGTATGTAATGTTATTGCATTTATAATATTTTTTCATGTATTGCGCCTGTATGCATTTGTATGTATAGCATCTCATA
Source organism: Penaeus monodon (assembly GCF_015228065.2). NCBI lineage: Eukaryota > Metazoa > Arthropoda > Malacostraca > Decapoda > Penaeidae > Penaeus > Penaeus monodon. The sequence continues at coordinate 15,770,524 of NC_051397.1, forward strand.
TATATATATAATATTAGATATTATAGTAATAAGCTTAGTATATATATGACTATATATAACTTATACTATATATCATATCGCTACACAAACACACAACACACACACACACACACACACACACACACAAATATATTATACTGTATATAGTATTATATATATAGTCATATATTATAATATATTAATATATAATATAATATATGAAATGCGAGATATGATTATCTATTTTAGATATATTATGATACAATAGATAATCATGATTGATATATAATATATATATATATATATATATTATATGTATCTATATATATATATATTATATATAGATCTCTATATATATATACTAAATATATATGTATAGATATTTATGTGATCTATCGATAATTACTATATACAGTAGTATATATAGACTAGTCATTATTAGTATTATATATATTAATTATATATATATAATATATAGATACTATATATGTATCACTATATATAGTACTATATATATGTATATATATTAATATATCTAATAATTATAGATATATATGTGCGACTTTTTTTTTTTATTTTTTTCTGTGTACGTGTGTGTGTCAGCCTGTGATTTGTGCTGCTATATCTATGTTACATGATAAATATGTTTATGTATGTAAGCATTGTATACGTTCTATTGTATGTATAGTGCATATATAGTGCTACATATGCCACATTCTAACTAACAGATCATACATATTAATACATATGACATAACGTATAGTATAGTTTCCATGCTTGGCATTATTAATCATATTATACTATATATTATATCATTATATATATTAAAATATAAATACTTATATCAAAATATATACATATATACTCTTATATTATCCCATAATATATATAATATTACGTGTGTAGTATGTAGTGTATGTATCTAGTAGTATATGTATTAATACATATTATATAGGTATATAACTATAAATTTTATATATCACTAAATATACATATATAATATATATCTTAACTATAGTATACACTGTATCAATATACTTCATATTGGAGGTTGATTGTATATGCTAGTGTGTAGCATGCATGATTGTACTCGTTATGTTTCCATATTCTATGTATGTCATAGTAGTGTTATAGTAATATCAGATATGATATTACTATAACAAGAGAATATTATATATATATATACTTATATAGATGTTAGATAATATAATAAATATATATATGTGTCTGTGTGTAGTGTGCTAAGTGTGAGTGTGTGTGCTGTGTGTAAACGTATGTAAGCTGTGTGTGTGTGATGTGTCGGTGTGCTAATACTAACAACAATACTGATAATAACACAAGAGAGCAACATACCATAATGTTAAAGAGAAAATGCACCGCTCCCTTCTTTTGAGATGTTTTAAAGTATAAACGAATACTACCTGACTTTTATTTTGCTAAATAATCATCGATTATGTCATTAACGACATAAGTCACCTTTTGCTATTATTATTACTAACACAATATAGTTTCAGCATATACAACACTGAATTCAATTTATCAGACGCCCACATATCTCATATCGAAGAAGTGCTTCAATATTCGCCTAGAGTTTTTCCCTTTACTCTCTCTCTTTTCGCCAGATCACTTATAGTACTTCAAAGCTGTTATCATGAATTACCAATTTATCCAGAAGTACAATATGTCATCTTGGATTATCATTAAGCTACAAAAAAAAATGAAAAGCAGGGCCGTTTCAAGATACGAATTCATAAATAAATCTATCCAATCTTTTCATGAAGTTAATCAGCAAGTACAATCATTTATAATCTAGAATTATCATCTACGTTAGAAACAAATAAAACCGAGCGGGTTTTACCAGATCAATATCATCTACTATTTAGTTGCAACATGTCTTTCTCAATTTGAAAATAAGCTCAAAGCTATAAACAGTACAACAAATAGACAAAATACACACATTAGCTATAAAGGCATAATTATAAGAATCCTTGGATCCATTAAGAGAAAAGAGTAATCGATTTTAAATGAATAGTGCGCCCCACGCCCCACTTATGCAACGCTATATATAATGAAACACAGTAATGGTTGCCTGCTATGATTACTCGTGTCTCCTCAAGTAATAAATAAATTTTTTACAGTCTAGTTTTACACTATTACTAAAGAAGCGGAAGAACGATTCTATTCGTTCATCTTCAGGTTTTCGTCTTTTGCTTTGCCCATGCTACAGCCAGCTCTTATTTTCGCTGCAAAAAATCATGTAAAAGAAGACATGTTTTCACTCAGATAATTTACACTCTGCCATGACATTGTAGCATATCTACAGTATCAGATGTCTCGTTACCATCCCACTTAATCGCCATTTATTATTAACTAAATCTTATTCTTATTTTCTAAAATGTAATACTCATATCTCTGGAACTCATTCACTCCATACTGTCGACTCTACATATCCACCCATCCACTCCTTTCGCCAGAATGCCTCCAAATCCCAAGCGCCCTCTCCATGACAGCCGCGACAGCCCCAAGCCCTGCCTCCCACGCCGCCTTCGCCACCGGACCACAGGGCTGCTACAGGGGGCCCGAGCACGTGGCTCCAGGAGCGCCAAGTCCAGCGATCTCAGACAAAGTGTGTTTTTCCTTCGCGAACACTTCACGGCGCTCGAGTCACACACAACAGAGTTATGCAGAATTATATATACGTCATCATGTATGTATGCCTATATGTATATTAAATGTGTATATGAAGATGGAATAATGCAATGCGCCATATGATCATCGATAAATAACCTCCTACCCTGACAGGACTCGAACTAGGTCACTCCCTAATATCCTAATCCAATACCATGCGAGTGACCTAGGTTCGAGTCCTGGTCAGGAGAGTTCGTTCCTTATTTTAATATGTGTACTATATATAAAGACGTATATATATGCATTATTTATATATAAATATTATTGTGTATATAATGATATATATATGATAGTATTATAATAGGTATTTATTTACTATACTTATATACTAGATACTCATAATATAATCAAAATAATCAGATTTTACTAGTATATACATTTTATATATATTTATTATACACTCTTATAGTACCTATATAATATATAATATATCATATATATAGATACTTATAACCGTATGTACTATTAGATATTATACATATAACACTATATCATCATATGTACTATAATACACACAGCGCATACACACACATACACATTACACTACTATACATACCATACATACATTCTTCCTCTTCTTTTAAACGTAGGTTACATGTCTGAGCGCCGTGCGTCACAGCATGATACTCAAATTGCCCAGTTTTTTCACTGTTGTGATGCTACTTGGATTGAGTACGTGTAGGGTCCCAGTTCTATTACCACGGAGAGTCAGCCGTGGTTACCTTAGGTAATCCTATTAACTCTCTATATTATCCGGGCTTGAGAACAGCACTTGACTATAGCGACGACCTGGCTTGGACCACCATTGTGCGCTAGGTAGGCCAATCGAAGTGAAGTCTCCTTGCCAAAGGGAACAACGCGCCCGGCATGGTGCACTCGAACCTCGAACTCAGAATTTCGCCGTCGGTGACAGTGTTGAGTTACGACACACACACGCAAACGTTAATATATATATATATATAAAGGTATATATTTATATATACCTAGTATATATATATATTATAATATAACACACACACACACACATATATATGAGTATATATTCATCTATATACTTTCTAACCACTAATATCTATATATAAAATATATTATATATAATGTAGTGTGCTGTGTGTGTGATAATTGTTTTGTATAATGTAGGTGTGTGTGTAGTGAGGTGTGTGTGTGTGTGTAGTGTGCATCTTGTGTGTATGTGCGTGTGTGGTCTGTGTCATAGATGTTATATTATATGTCTGTGGCTGTGTGTGGCTGTGCTTGCATCTGTGTTCTAGTATGTATGTATACGTTATGTATTATCATCGGGTATACAAATGCATATATTCTTTTTAGTCTTCAATAGCATTCATTCCACTGCAGGACACGTCAGGCTTCCTCTCAGTTCACTATTGACTGAGTTATAATTTGCGCCCAGTTGCCACCCTTGACCCTGAATCTCGGATGCCCTCCTAATCAAACTTACTGTTCGGCGCGCTCAACGACTTCCCAAGGACACCGTGCGTTTGACCTCTTCAGTCTATATATAAGTATTTCTCGCCGTGGAGCCAGCAAAGATCAAAGACGCAGCTTTCTTTAAACACTGCCTACTATAACCACTGGTACCTATCAGTCAGCGCCAGATCGTGTATTAATATGATGTGTGCTGTGGCTGTGTGATGTGATGCTGTGCCTAACTTGTGGAGTGTAGCAATGTGTGTGTTGTGTGTGTGCTGCCAGTGATGATGTGTGTGTGTGTGTGTAAGTGATGTAGTGTACGGTGATTGTGTGTGTAGTGTGTGTGTGTGCTGCGTTGTTTTGTGTTGTGTCGTGTGTGCTACATGAACTGTAGTGTGTGTGTGTGTGTGTGTGTCTGTGTCCGTGCGTGTGTGTGTGTGTGTTGTGGTAAGTGTATGGGCGGGTCTGTGGGTTTGTGCAGTGTGTGTAGTGTGTGGTGTTTATAATATGCGTAATAAATTGATTATAATATGGTATAGATTACTTATATCACTTATATCAGACGTTATATATTAGTAATATTATATAAATATATATATAATATTGTACATATAATACCATTATAAGCTCTTAGTCCATATATCCATTTACAGTTTATTATTCGTACTAGTAAGAGGAACTGCTGATAGGAGTTCGAAACGTTCGATTTTGTTTCATCATCTTTATTGCGGCTCGTTTCCGTACACACTACACACTATACATACACACATACACACTATACACACACACATACACACACACACACCACACACACACACACATACACCCACATAACACACACACACACATACACACCACACATACACACCACACACACCACGCCCCCCACACACAAACACACACATCACACACACACATACACACACACACACACACACATACACACACACACCACACACACACACACACACACACACACACACACACACGCACACACACACACACCATAACATATGTACTTATATGTATATCATATTATAATATAAATTATATTCTATGTTGTGTATAGTATATATATAATGCACACGCACATCGCACACGCACACACACAACACACACTACACACCACACACACACCACACACACACACACACACACACACACACACACACACACACACACACAAACAACTCACACACAACACACACACAACACACACATACATTTATTATATACACATATATACACATATACTTATATAATATATATATCACTATATAATATATTACGTATACAAATATTCGTGTGTATGTGTGTGTGTTGTTTTACTCGTAGCGCGCTATGCGGTGTTTTGAAGAAAAAAAGCCCGCAGATAAGAATGAAACAAATCGAACGTTTTCGAACTTAACTTCGTGATGCTCCTACTTCCAGAAGCAAGGCCCTTACACCTGAAATGGATCCATGCGACCAGATTATATAGCGAATAGCGAGACTATCAGGAACTGAATCAGGCCTCAGGAGATAAGGAACGACGATTGACGTTAGAGCGTCACGAAAGCCCAATTGTGACAGTGCACCTCAGGTAAGATTAGGAAATTTTGCTAACTAATAGAGGCTTCTGATCTAGCATTATTTTTCTTTCACAATAATTTCGCTGATTATGAATTAATTAAGGCATTTCAAGTTAAGCCTAAGTGGCCCTTACACGCAAATGAACGAAAACACGCATTGACATCATACTAGCGAATCTACACCCCGCTGAGCCGCACTTGCGGATTCACCAGGTTTTTGCCGCAACAGTGTAATGTCAGTTTCCTCCACCATAATAGACGTTCTTCCTTATCCATCTAGGGGTGACACACGTTAATCTGCTGCCCCTTAAGAACTTTGTACTTGATACTTATACTATCTAATATCATATTAATATGTATATATCTTAGTATATTTAATCACCTATACATTATATACATCATAAAAACGCTTATAATACAGTATATACTATATATAACATACACACACATGTGTATGCTGTTTGTGTTATGTGCCGCTGCAGCTGCGTGTAGTCTCATGTGTGTATTCATGTGTGCGTGTGAGAGTGCGTGCGTGTATGCAAGTGCGCTGGTGTAGTGTGTGTGTGTGTGATGTAGTGATGTGTGTATAGTGGAGGGGATGGGGCTGTGTAGTGTCAGTGTGAGTGTGTGTGTGTGTGATGTGTGTGTGTGAGTGCAGTGTGTCTCTGTGGTCATTGCTATGTAAAAGCTGTCCGTGAGCATGTGCCGTAAGCGTAAGTATGCGTTATGTGTATGTGTGAAGTGTCAGTGCTGTCGTGTGTGTGTGTGTTACGTGTGTGCTGAGTGTGTGCATGTGTGTGTGTGTGTGTTAGATGCTGCAGCCGTAGTGTGATGGTGTGTGTAGTGTCTTGGTGTGGGTGTGTATGTGTGTCTGATGTGGAGGTGCTGATGTGCTGTGTGCTATAAGATATTTAGAATTAATAATCAAATACACACGTACACATCACACACACACACACACACACATAAGCTGAAATATTTATACTATATATTTATATATAAAGTATATAGTATAAAATCATAATATATCATTATATATATCACATAACAACTCATATACTATATTTATATGATATGTATATTATATATAATATATAATATAGAGCAGAGAGAGAGCGTTTAGTTTTTTTTGCGTTTGTGACGATTCCATTTGAATCACACATCGATATACTTAAAGCCGTGGTCGGTGTGAACATACTAGATCCTGTTGATTTTGCCTCACGACGAGTGGAGTCTTCTCGGTACTCGGCCTGTGTCTAGCTGCCTGCCTGTAGATGCTTATAACATCATGAAGCTATATATGATTCTATACATAATATCAAATATTATATAGTTACTATATATAAATCCTATACTATATATATAATATATACTATTATACTATATATAATATTATATAGAAATTATTATATATAAAGAGAAGATGATGCAGAGAGACGAGCATGAGAATGCAATCGAGAGAAGAGAGAAGAGAGAGAAGAGAAAACGAGAGAGAGAAAGATGAACATAATGGAACATTCAGAAGACGAATGAGATGATGTTGAGAGAGAGAGAGAGATCATACACACACAACATACAACACACACACATACACACACACACACACATCACACATCACACACATATACACATATGCACATACACACACACACACACACATCACACATCACACACACACACACACACTACACCACACACACACACACATTATACTCATTATATATATATTATATTATACTCTATAATAAGATATTATATATATACATATCATTATATATATATTATAAATAAAATAATATATCACTAAATATCCATACATTAATAACATATATTATTCACATTATACATGTAAATATATTGTGTTATATATGTAGACACACACACACACACACACACACACACACCACACACACACACACTAGATATATAGCATATATTTAATATATTATTATGACTATATAGTACTATATATACATTATATATATATATATATATATATATACTATATTACTATATATATATAATTATATATATATAATTTATATAATTATATAATATAGTATAGAGTATATATATATACATATATATTAAAGTTCACGGTGGCCGCATTCTAAACGATAGCGTTTAGAGCGTCCGAACTCAACACATGTAACGACCGGCAATCTGAGTTCAAGGGTCTCGTGTCACCGGCCCGCCCGCCACCCTCCCTGCCACGCGCGTTGTTCCCTTGTCAAGGAACATTCACCTCGATTGCAACCCTAACCGAAAAGCCCACATCGGCTAGCCAAGCCAGCCCAAAGTCAGCTGCCCCTCGGAGGTCCCAAGCCCGGATAAAATAGAGAGGGGAGAGAATGATTACATATCCCCCCGGTACCACGGCCACTCTACGAGGAAAGGAAACTGGGGACACAGCCTACACGTACTCACTCCAAGAGCATCACAACATGAAAATACAATTAATTATCATGCCCCCTGGACACGGCGGCGTCAGACCTATGAACCTACCCCGTTTTAAAAGGAGAGGATACATATACTATACATACACATGCTAAAATATATATGTGTATACATGTAGACACTACACACACACAAACACACACACACACACACATCACACACACACAACTACACACACACAACAACACACACACACACACATAAACTATAATATATATATAATATATACGAACATCCGTACTTACTATATATATATATATATATATATATATATAATATATTGTATATTATATATAATATATATCATTATAATTATAGTAATGATCATCACTTATATTTATTATATATACCTTATAGTAATATATTTTAATATATATCATATATATATATATACTACTATATAATATATATAATATATATATATAGTTTACATGTTTGCATTATATTTGAATGTGCTATATATAAGTACACACCCACCCACACACACACACACACTACGACACACACGCGCGCACGTAGCCCTATGCCACATCTATAATGTAATGAGAATCGGTGATATTTGTGTTTTTTGTTAGTTCATGTGAAATCTGTATTTTTATATATTCATGTAGCATATATAATATATATATATAGTATAATATAGTAATATTTAATATAAATATATAATATATATATATATATAATAAATATATATATACACGTGTGAGTGAATTTTTTTTTTTTGGTTTTGGCGTGTGTAGTATATATATAGATGTATAATATATTATATATATACTATATATATCATATAATATAATTATATATTAATAATATATATATCTATATATTGCGATGTGTGGGTGTGTGTGTGTGTGTGTGAAGTGTAGTCGTGTGTCGTGTGTGTCGTAAATATATGCAAATGAATAATCAAATACACCACACAACACCACACACACACACACCACATATATTATATTCATAATCATATATTATAGATATATATATTATATATGATATCATTATATATATAATAGTATATTATATATATATTACTAATCATCGTATATATATACATTCATACATGTAGATCATCATATGTAGTCATACTATATATACTTATCATACATATATATATATATAAAAATTATAATCATAACTATATATAATATATATATATAGACATTATATATGTTATTATAATATAATATATATGTCAAGCGCGCGCGTAGGACCGAATGCGTTAGAGCGTCGCGACTTACAAGACTGCTCACGACGCGCAATCTGAAGTCGACGGGTCGACGTCACCAGCACCGCCAGCGTTTGTATTAACCTTAGAGGCAAGGCAACTTCACCCTTGATATGCCCTACATAATGCACTGCGGTGGCCAAGCAGCCCAAAGGCCCCCGCAGTGCTGTCCCAAGCCCGGATCAATAGAGAGAAGCATACCTAAAGGGTACCACGCGCACTCTCCGTGCCGAAAGGAACTGCGGGACCCATACACGTACTCAGCTCCAAGAGCATCACACATGAAAACTACAATGAAGCTACCTATGCTATGTGACACGCGGCTCAGACATGAACCTACCGTTAAAAAGAAGCATATATAGTAATATATATATATACTACTATAGCTATATATATAATATATATATATATATCAATATCTGTGTGTGTGTAGTGTGTTTACATGTTGAGCATTTATAATAAATATGTGTCTAAAGTAACACACACACAACAACAAAGAAAAACACACAAACACACACACACACACACACACATCTCATAATTGATTAAATTTCTGTGGCTTTCTTGTAGTTTCCTCATGTGAAATTTGTAGTTTCGCCATGTAACCTAGGTCGTGCGGATCGTGTTTGCCATCATATAATATATCACGTAATAAATAACACAAACATAATAGTTCAAATATTTGCTTTCGACTGCATGAAACACGAGAATGGACATCGTCTTTATCCTGATGCTTACCAGCTAACGGATAGCTATACAGTGCTCTTAGACCACTGTTAGAATTACCATAGCAACTCCGATGCGCAAGTTTATTCGGTGAATACCACCGTATAAGTTCTGTTTCACGTTTGTGGCGTAGTTACCAGCGATTTACAATGTTTATGTGCGGTATACGGGATTCGGACCTGGAAATCCACAAACAAAACTGCGGGCTTCGCTAACCCAAACCCCAACTATATCGCGCTATATTTTTTGATATACGCCGCCTAACTACCTTGCGATGTATGACGAGCCAGAATTTTCCAATAAATAAATAAATCTAACCTAGCCCTACATGCACACCCTCCCTTCCTCTACGCTTCCCAGCGCACAGGTCCCACGCCTTCAAGAATTATTTTCAGGAGGAAGACTGGAGATAGGCTGTGGACGTGCGACGACACTCAGAATGATAGTTTAGTGATCGGGCAAGAATATAGGGGGCTCGCTCGAACCCAAACCCTACGCCATGACCCTGAAACTCTATCGGCGACCGCTCTAGCGATCGAAGCCCAGACGTCGAAGAAGCTTTCTGTTCAGATAGCAGAGGCTAAGGGACGCCGGTGCGATTAGATACTATGCTGCCTTGTGCATCGGTCTGCATCATTATGGGTATTTACTGTTCATTCTTGTTCCCCCACTCACTTTTATCTATTCGTTTGTTTTTTACTTTATATATGTATAATCTAACGATTCGATAATTCTCCCTCCCGTAGAGACATGCCAATTATCGTTAGGCAAAGTTTGAGTTTCACGTTTTCTACTTCTGTACTGCCTAGGAAACACCGACTATATCAAGTATGCATCAAAGTAGAAAGAGAGCGCAAAAGAAAGCAATTTCAGGTGGAAATAAGCGAGACGACCCGACCTCAACTTTAAGGTATATGTAAAACTACTTAGAGAGCTTATTTAGATGCCAAAGTACATTATATTATAATTTGCTTACCCTGCTCATCACTGGTTACTAACTTCTCTACTCTAGGGTCACACTATACTACAAGATAACTCCTTTCAGAGATCCTTGAAAGAGCGGCCGACAGATACACAGCAGACGTGTGTCAATAGCTCATGTGGCCGACGAAGCTCGAGAGCCAGACGACGCGCGCTGTCTGCAGAAATCTCGCCTGGGTGCCCGCCTGACGCCACGAGCCATGTCCACGAATGCCCACGAACTCCAGCGCAGCTCTACCCATAACCAGCCTACACTTCATGACTGACACCCATCATGCCATAGGCGATGGACATGTCCATCGCCCACCTCTGCCAAGATTTCTACGAACATCCTCACACAAATCCTCGACGGAACGCCAGGTCGACTGACAAGCCCCTTCCGGGCATACATTTCCGCTCCAATGAGAGATCGCCCCGGCCAGAAGACGAGGCTTATACTGCGATAAGCAGCTTCTGAAGGACCCGCGAGCGCCTGAAAGGGCTGAACAAGAGCCGAGCCGTCCTGAGGCGAACAAGGCCGCCCCTACCTCACACAGAGCGTTCCCTCGTCCGACCGTACGCCAAGCCGAGACACCAAGCCCACATCATCAACCACTTGGAGGAGGAAGACACATGACACATTCGTCCAGACGGTGCCAAGAGCGCGCGGCGCTCTCCTTCGCGCCTACAGAGGATACAGCCGCATACGCGATCAACACTGCCATGTGAGAATGAGTCACGGGACGTGGGCGTTGACGACGAGCGTACCACATGACTATCAGCGTCAATACTGGCAGCCGCGGCACCTCCGCAGGGAATACATGCTAGCGACGGCCCCCCACGTGCTAAGGTCTCCACGCCCGCACCATGGACAGTCGTACACTGCGCACGCACTAAGGACACGCGACAGAGCTTCTGCGAGTACGCCCGCAGATCTCCACCGGAAGGTCGGAGCTCAGGTCAAAGTCGGAGGGGTTCCGCAGCAGGAAGGTTTTCGTAGGATAGTCTCTTGCCAAAGGATGGAATACCAAGAAATTTCATACACCGTATCTCCCGCAGCCGATTACGAGATATAGATATGGCTTCAGCAGCCGCGAGCGGATTTCGCAAAGTTGCATCACAGTCACCTAGGTAGCTATAGTGCAGATGACCAACCTCCTTCATTACAGTAGCTGCCCACAAGTTTTATAATACATGAATTTCCACATGGTGTTTACCTTCCGAAGGCCGGGTGCACCTATTCTATACCTGCTTTTTACGCGAACTGAATACAGGATGTCAGACGCCAGACAGCGTCCCAGTGACTCGCGAAACAAAGTCCTTGAAATCCATAGCAGAGGTATCCAACTAAATCTTTACAACAAGGAAAGATTGTGCTACAAATATTAATACAATCATCTTTAACATCTTCTGATAAGGATGTTTAGTATAATGATTTTAAGCTACTTTCTGCTGATGCGTTAAAAACGTCATCTCAGTACAGTACACAGAGATTCTAACCATAAATTACTTTCCGCATGCATGTATTTTGGTAAAGAGGAAATTCATACAGATAATAACTCGGCCTGAATCACCAAGAGACAAAGCAGAGGCAAACCTGGGCTTTCGCGTTAATCCTTATTTCTTCACATTTTGACTATGTATCATATTTGTACTAAATCCCCCCGATTGTTTCTTAAAAAAAATGAAACTGCTGCAATCGATTGCAATGCAATGAATTGTCTTGTTGTAAATAAGCCGATCATGTATTAACTTTATAAAAAAAAAACCCAAAAAAAAAATATTAGAATATATAATGGTAAATAATTTAGTAGATAATATAGTATTTAATATAAAGTATATATATTAATATATATATAATATTACTATATTAATATATATATATTATTATATATATATATATTATATATACTATATATATACATTATATATATATATGTATGTATGTATAGTATATAATATATATAATTTATAATATATATATATAATTATTACATATATATTATATATATAATATATATGTATATATACATATTAACACCACTAGCGAGTCCTGACGCAGCCATACTCGAATGCGTAGAGTAACTGGACAGCTAAAGAAAGGAAATTATATCGATAAAAGAGGACACTAAAATAATACAATGGACCGTTTTATATAATGATTGATATCAATGACAAACGTAACGTTGACTTGTATAGATCTAAGTTGGCATTTATTATTTGAGTACCCACTGATGCTACAGTGGGGGGACATCTGGCTTAGCCAATAAGATAAATAAATGCATACTGTACAGTTCTCTATCCATAAAGTGGGTGTAATAAAAAAAAAAAACCCCACCAAAAAAAAAAAATATCATATATATATATATATATATATACCTATAACTTATAGGTATATATACTAATATCATATTACTTTATATAATATCATGATAACTATATATTATATATATATGTATTGTATTAGTATACTATATATTATATATATACCATATAAGTATACTCATTATAATATTTATATATATATAGAGAGATGAGAGAGATGAGAGCACCAGAGAGAGAGAGAGAGATGACACACACACCACACACACACACACACACACACACACACACATTAATATTAAGATTACTAGACTTATAACTATATAGCATATAATAACTATATATATATATTATATATATATATTTATACTAATAATATATAAATATAGTTAATACAAATATATATATACATATATATACACATATATTGTGCCCATACATTATACATACATCATATATTATAATAACCTATTATAAAATAACGTATCAACTATATATTATATTATATTATATATAGTATTATATTATATATAATACCTATATACTATACATATCATATGGCGGTGCCTTTTTTGTGCTGCTGCTGATCGCTCGATGCTGTAGTGTGTTGTGTGTGTGGTGTGTTGTGGCTAGTGTCAACCCCGTATTTTTCTGTGTAGGTATATATATGTATATTTGTATCTATTATATCGTGTTATATATAATATATGTGATAATTACATGTATATATTGCTATTATATTATACAATTATATACATGTATTATATCTCTATACATAAAATATACTGTATATATATGACAGATAGTAGGCGCATGTGCCTATATATCGTATATATACATATATGCTACTAGTAGACATATATGACGCTAATATACTATAGCATACATGTATATATTTCATATGTATAATACAATATACACGATATATGTTTATATATGTGTAATATACTAGATATATATGTTAATAACTATACATATATATGATTATATATGTGCTATAGTATCAGATATATATTGTATATGTATGACATATATATGTATATTCACATATCTAACCTGTACTACCTAATACATATATTTGTGTTACAATATAGTTACATATATATGCCTATCTTGCTCTTACAGTATTACTACTATTATAACATGCCCAATATACATCATTCTTTTTACGGATAGCGTTAATGTCTGAGCCGCGTCGGGTCACAGCCAAAGATAAACTTAATTGTAGTTTTCATGTCTAGTGCATGCCTCTTGGAGTGAGTACGTGGTAGAGCGTCCCCAGTTCCTTATCCACGGAGAGTGCGTTGTACCTTTTTTATTGGCGACCTCCTTAATCATTCTACTAACTTAATATTATCCGGACTTGCGGCCTGGCATTGAGCCACCGAAGTGCGCTAGGTAGGAATCAAGGCGAAGTTCTCTATCGCCAAAGGAGATACAAGCATGTGCGCGCCGTCGGTAGACCTACGAACCTAGAACTCATGATTGCCGTACGTGACAGTCTGAGTCGGGCTCTAACCATTCGAGCGCATATGCGCGCCCTTAGACGTTCATGGGCTTCCATGATAAGTTTTTTTTCCTTAGCAATTTAGAGACCGAGTAGGTTTGCCATTGCCCTTCCGCCCGGTACGTTTTATACGATAGTCACCATCTCTATTTAAACCCGCACCTGACTTGAGCTGTCTAGGCAGGCAATCGAGGTGAAGTTCCATTGCCCAAGGAAACAACGCCGGCGGCAGCTGACTCGAACCTCGGAACTCAGATGTGCCGTCGTCGACATGTCTCCTGAGTCTCTAACCATTTACGAGCCACAACGCGGCCCCATAGTTAAACCCTAGTCCTAACATTAATTAACGAGACACTCAACTGGGGGCGGGTCACACAGCTGCCTCAAACGTTGCCAATTGAACGCAATAACCTTTAGCGTTTATACGTATGTACCAACTATCGATACGTATACCGCCAAGCGCGAGATCATATGTAGGCGATTTTTTTTACCGACAACCCCAAGGTTATAACTATAATGTGCAATCCTGAGGTACTATGATATGAGAGAGAGAGATCGTTACTACGCCTATACTCATAAATCTAAAGCCTATATAAAATCCACGGTTACAAGCTCTAGTTCTAGTGACGATAGAACGGGGTGGGTGTCCAGCCCAATGAGCCAAATACATATACATATATGGTCGTTATATAACTACTACATATATCTATACCATTTATTATATGTGCTATAATAATACCATATATATTGTATTAGTATTATATATAAAGTACTATATATTATATATATATGATATACGCAGTATATATATCAATTCAATGATGTATAGGATAGACTATACTATGATTATATAATGTATGTATATATAGTATATATAGACTATATAGTATAGATCAATATACCCTATGATAAATCCATATAGTAGATACTTAAGGATAGTAATATATATATATGTGATATTCGTCGTGTGTGCTTCGGCACCGGTGGCATGTGTGTGTGTGTGTGCTGTTTCTGTGGTGATGCTGTGATGTCGTGTGGACTTGTCGTGTACGTAGCTCATAATGTATTACATACATATATGTATAAATAAATCATAACATAAAATATAGTCTATTTATAGTTATTATTATTAATAGTACTAATACGTCATATAAATATATTATATATATATACTTTAAATCTTTTAACTTATATGCCTGGTCGTGTAAGTGATGTGTGTGTGCTGTTTGTGTCGTTCGTGTGTGCTTCGTAGTGGTCCTCTCGTGTGCTCTGTGTGTGTGTGTGTAGTGCTGTGTCCGTGTGGCTGTTATTCGTTGCGTGTGTGTATATATGTGACTGCTTTAGTGTGTCGTGATATATAATATGTATATATATAATATATACTACTATACTATAATAAATATATATATATATACTATAATATAATATAGTATATTATATATATATATTATAATGTGTGTGTCTGTATATGTTTATATATATGTATATATATAGAGTATTATAGTATATAATTATATAGTTATACTATATTATATATATATAATATCACTATATAATATATTACATATTAATATATATATAAATATAGTATCATATAAACCTATTAATACTATATTATAGTTACATTATATTTATATATCATAAATACTATATATATAAATCTAGAATTATATATAGTATATATGTATATTAATATATTATATGATGAATATTATATGATTATATAGTAGTATCTATATATGTATATATATATAATATATAATATATACTATATATATATATATGATAATATATATATATACATATCATACGGGGAAGCTAACGCCGAGAGGTGCGACAAGCGAATCCACACACTTCGCTTCCAATCATGGAGGATGGGGGGCAGGATCCTACCTCATATAGGCGAACCTCCGCTAGACGGGCCCCCTCGGCCGCATAACACTCTAGCTCTCGCAACAGTGCGAGTTCCCAAGCCATGACCTTACTAGCGTTGTCCCACTAGCAGCTTCCTACGACCAGAGATGATACTCACAAAAGAGATGCACCTGATGCGCCGCTAGAAGGTCATCCACAAGAAACGAGCTAGGCTAGCCATATAGCCCTGCAGTGGCCCCCCCGATCATATTAAGTAAAGGATCCCATGCCGGCTACTCGCGGTAATGCTAGCCTGTCGGTGAAACCATGATAGGTCATAAGCCAACATGTACCCATGATTCGGCGTAATGGGACTCTATTACAAAAGTAGCTTATCAAAACGAGACTCCAAGGCACACTGCGATATGCGTCCAGCGTTTTGTCTTCCACTACAACAGAAACGGCGGCAGTATCAATCGCCTTGAAGCTTGGCCTTCTAGCATCGAGAACCGACAATCTCCAAATGCTGATCGAGTTCATTAGCTCCTAGCTTGGTGACTTACTTAAAGTCTAGATAAACAGCCCAGAGACATGGACTACGCTACTGCTACTCAACCATTAGCATCCGTTAAAGCTGTATGTAAATCTTCGTACTTCATGCAGATGAGCAAGGGTCTCCCAAAAAAATTCCGGATACTATATATTACTATATATATATATTATATATATAATATTATATCAATATACTCACTATCTAAATATATACCATCATACTAATAATACTAGTATATATCATCATTCAAGCGGGCTTAAACGCGCACGGGGGCGCATAAGGCCGCCATCCACCACTTCGCTTCAGGCCACGCAGAGATCCCTCGCCAGGCGATGTCTCAGGCAGCGCCACACGGCCCATCTCTAATTCCTCGCGACAGGTAACTCGTCCAGCTGCCCAAGCATGATCTCCCTAGGACATACCACAGGGTCTCCTACCACCCAGGGTTGTACTCGCAGGAGAGACAACCTAGATGAGCCATCGGTCGATACCGATAGACCGGCAGCCGAGCATGCGTGGCCATATAGACATGAGTGACGATCCCGGATTATGCAAAGTAACAGGTCCCATAGCAGTCTCACGGTCGTAACCGCCGGTTGCGACCACATGACCGTCCAATGCCAACTGTACCCCCATGATACCGGCCGAAGGAACTTGCTTACAAAAATGGCATCAAGGCGAGACTCAAGACACTAGGATAGCCATCACCAGGTTCACTTCCATCCTGCCAAACATGGCAGACTAGACAAGCGCTTGAGACACGCAGCTCTGGTCCTTCTGCATCAGCTATCCGACATCTCCAACGCTCTTGTTGATCAGTACTGCCTCACCCCCTGAATTAACAGCGGAAGAAGTTTGACAATAACCCCCACCACCCTTTACAGCACTTTCTAGTACAGTATAGAAGGCCTTGCTCATTCAGGCCACTAATACTTTGAATCGGAATTTCCACTGAGCCTACCCAGGAGAATGAAGCTATCCTCAAAGCGATTACCGATGCACCAAGTCAAAACGCTTCTTGAGAGTCGAATGCTAGGCTGACGAGCAACCCCACGGCCAACTCACGAAGAAGCGTATTCCACAATTAACTCGAAGCGCTAGTATAGGTCTATTTGTCACCGGATCTTCGCACTGGCACGCTAAATCCAGACTGCCTACCACGGTCCTTACTAGTTCTTCTATAGATGCTAAGTTACGGTGGCTTGCGGCACCCGGCTTTCAGATAGGATTGGTGGGCGAGAACCTTGCTAGTATGCTGAGCAGTTAATGACCACGAGTAGTATGCCTACAATCCCAATGATCCCCTTTCCATTCCCGAGAGGATGACCACGCCCCTCAACAGTGTAGACGGAATAGGCAATACCAGCACTGCCAAATAGCGCAGTCCTAGGACTGTATGCCCCGAGGCACCTGAGCATAGGTTAACACCCCCTAGCCTCTTAGCCAGTTCAGCAAGCGATATCACATATGCCTGCCCAGTTTCCCACTCTTCAGCCTCTTGGAAATCGCCAGCCTAAACTCTGTCTATATGCGGTAGGAGGCTACCTCGCTCGATGGGCATGGATACCGGCACAGGCACTGCGATAATCGCTTGCCATCCAAGCTAACCTGTTGCGAGAGGTTACCACCTAGGTCACAACGTTTTCAAAATACACTTAGCCAACGCTCACGAAACCCCAACAGCTATCTGTAGATGATCCGTCCATCCGCCCCTGCATACAGATTGCCAGTCATCTGTGAGGAAGGGCTATAGCGGTTACAGTTTTTGTTCTTCAGGGCTTGGTAGGTAGCGGGCTGAAGCGTCATTTAACCAAGAAATGGCCTTTCGACTCCATCAGCAAGGCTTCCTGATGAACTGCCCGCTCTTCCTTGTCCCTTCTCAGCAGTAGAATCCGAGCCCTAACGCCCACCATGAGAACGATGCAAGACTTGATTACCATGTCAGCCGCAGCCTGCGACACGCTCAGTGCGCCTCTAATGATAACTCACAGTGGAGATAGATCATTACTAGCCTTGTCATAGGGCGTACGCCAATGGTTTTTACTCCTAGAGCTCGACTTTCGAGTTTGTGTTATGCGCTCTGAAAGAACTTCCACAGAGCAAGCTGGGTTCCGCAGGTTGCTCGCACGCGTTCTGTGAATCGGATCAGAGATTGCCATGAGCGAACCCACAGGCACACTCCCTTCCATTTAAGATCCTGTCCAGTGGAAACATCCTAACTCATAGGAGGGTGGCACTGGAGGGACGGGGAGTGTTTTGAAGTGCCGACCCGTAGGGTAGCCACAACAAGCCCTATGGTCCGGTGCCCACAGAACTCGAGCACTCATGGTAAACTCTGAAGAGATCTGGAGGATCTCCATACGTAGCGGTCCTATGAGAATGTGGTATTCGATACTCCTATGCCACTAGTACCCGTATCGCTGTACCAAGTCCAGCGATAGCCGAGGTTGGAGCGCCTAGCGCTACCAGGCAGCCCACCAGAAGAGCTCATTTTCTGACGAGGACCTAGCAAGAGTCCCGAAGAAGGCGAGAGCCTATTCTCCGCCGCCTGAAGGATCAGCTCCGAGCCCATGGGAGCCGACAGACATCTCGCAGCCAGCTCGGTCACAGCCGCGATACCGCATTGAAGTCGCCCAGCAACTCAGAACAATGCGTAATATCTGCCGGGGGCAATCGGTCTCGCCCACCAGATGACGAGTATATGGCGTAGAACGTCCTTTTCACATCGATTGATAATACATCGGTAGGAGCGCTATATCAGCAACCCTAGTACAAGAGCCAAAAGCATGCTCTCGTCTCCATTAGCCATAATAACGCTCATCAACGGTGTCACCTCTGTACTTTTTTTATCCTCTTTTCACCCCCCCGCTGGGCTGAGGCGACTGGAGATAGTATAATATTATATATATATATATATATATAATATATATATATATATATATCATACTAATATATATATATAGCTTAATATATTATATATATATATAAGTATTAAATCATACATGTAGTAATGAGTCATATATATAATAACTATATATAGATATAATATTAAGATATATATATATTATATAATATACAAATATTTCACACACACATATAGGTGCTAAACACAAAGGACAATACAAGAAAAAACCCTTGCAAGCCCTAATGGAAGATAGGCGATGTTGTAGGAGAGTTGTAACTTCATGCCTGATTATGAAACGAAGAACACACCCAGTCTTCAAAAAATAGTGGCAAATGTTCAGGATCAAAGCACAACCTCTCTTTCCTGAAAGGCTTCAGTCCACATGTCACCGGTAAGATCTAAAGGGAAGGGGGAGACACATACGCAACGTTCGACTTAACACTCCATATTAATTAGAGTGAGAAACACAAGTTCGATAAAAACAAATACTTATATACAATTTGTTGGCATAAGATATTAAAACACTATATAAAGTAGTAAAACATTAATTATAAAATCACAAATAATAACCAAAGTGAAATAGATAAAACTAATAAA
This sequence comes from Penaeus monodon, assembly GCF_015228065.2. Classification (NCBI taxonomy): domain Eukaryota; kingdom Metazoa; phylum Arthropoda; class Malacostraca; order Decapoda; family Penaeidae; genus Penaeus; species Penaeus monodon. The sequence goes on from NC_051397.1 coordinate 15,791,299, forward strand.
AAAAAAAATTTATGGCAGAAGATTACACAAATAAAACTCGAAAGCCAGTTTCAAAAGATCATAAAAACCAAAAATATCACAGAACATAATTTTGGGTTTATAAAAAATAAATGCTTAATAGCTAAAAAAAAGGAAATTTACCAAAAATATTTTTTAATACGATTGAAAAAAAAAATAAAAAACAGGCAAAAAAGCTTGATGGTTACCAAATAACGAAACCCTATAATAAGCAAGTAAGATAAAAATGCATTATAAAAAAAGGCCAAAAATAAAATCATGCTTAGCAAATAAATGAAAATAAAAGCGGGTTCTGTTTAAAAAAATAATAATAACTTTTAAAAGGGGAAAAAAAAAAAAAACTAAATAGGAAAACTTAAAAAAAAAAAATGATTTCTTTGAATAGAATAAATCAGTTGAGATAGGTGAACATCTAAAAGAGAAGGCATAGGAAAGGGGAAGTGCAGCCGACCCGTATGTCGTATGCCCTTAGGATCTTCTACTTTCCCGTGGCCAGGTAAGGGCAGGATTTGGGTTTAAAGGGAAGGGATAGCTGGGGAAAAAAGGAACAAATCAAGCAAGAGTGGGGGAAAGGGATGGAAGAAGAAGGGAAAAAAAAAGAAAAATCACAAAGCCGGGAATGTAAAGGAAGGAACACAAGCCAGAAGAGGGACAGGAGAGATACACAAGCCAGGAGAGGGAAAGGAAGGGACCCCCAAAACTAGGAAGGGAAAGGATGAGACACAGGAGCTGGGAGGGGGGAAAAGGAAGAGACGAGAATAGGAGGGGAAAAGGAAGAGCACAGGAGCTAGGAGGGGGAAAGGAAGAGATCAGGAGCTGGAGGGGGAAAAGGAAAAAAGGAAAACCCCAAGCCAGGAGAGGGAAAGGAAAACACGGGAGCTGGGAGGGGGAAATAAAAGGGGGGAAAGGGGGAAAAAAAAGGGGGAAGGGGAAGGCAGAAAAGGGGACCCTGGGGCCCACAGAAGATCCTTGCCATTATTTTTTAAAAAAAAGTCCTTAACGATGCATCCTCTCAGTTATGACCTAGGGAAACAAAAAAACTAATAGGTGCCAGAGGGGGAGGAGAGATGACGTGGGAATTAGCCTGATAGATTTTTTTTTTTTTTTTGAGGGCGGGGGATCAGGGAACAGACGAAGTGGAAGTTTAATTTGGGAGCATCAAAAAAAAAAAATGGCAAGGACAGGTCAAAACATCGGAGACAGGAAACAGATGGACAAAAAAGTAAAAAGACTGCGTTATAGATAAATAAAAAGGCCCAAAAAGCCCAAACCCGGACAAGATGGCATGACAAAATAACGAAATTTGGGGCCGAGAGGAAAAAGCACAAGACGCCAAAGTTGGAAAAGATGGGGGAAGCCCACGTCCCGCAGGAATTAATTCAGGCTTGATGATAATGAAAATATGGGTGGTGTTCATTAGGTATATATTATGCATACATAATAAAAATATATATTTACATATATATATATATATTATATATATATATATATATATATATATATATTATTTATGCAATCCAGGATTTTAGGGGCTTGTAAGGGGACCCTGTTCAGTCGAAAATGCTTGCAGCGAGGACGTTGAAGGTACATAGAACTTTACATACTTGGTAGCGTAGTTCATGTCTCTCTCTCTCTTTCTCTCTCTTTCTCTCTCTTCTCTCTCTCTCTCTCTCTACTCTCTCTCTCTCTCTCTCCTCTATATATATATATAATATATATATATATGTATATATATTATACATATTATACATATAATGTATGTATATATATATATATATATATATATATATATATATATATATATATATATATAATATAAAATATATATATATTAAAATATATAGGAATTTTTTTGACAGGCTAGTTATGCAAGAGGAAACTTCAACATATGATCTATACACTAAAGCCCAGTCAAAAATGGATGCATCCCCAAAAACGGCACTGTCACACCCTCGGTAGGCTAAGTCATGCTCACGGTCTTTTGTGACCAGCCATGGAGTAGTGATGATGAATTTTCTGGCAAAAGGTACTACAGTTACAGGAGTTCCCTAAACTCTTAACTGCTACAGAAATTTCAGGAGGCTGTAAAAACTAAGATGCACAGAATGCTGACCAAAGGGTCGGCCTCCTATAAGACAATGCCCCTGTTTACAACTCTCACATTGCACAGATGGTAGTGCTGGCCTGTGGCTGCGACATCATTCCTCATCCTCCTTATACTCTTAAAACCCTTGCACCATCTGACATTTCTTTCCGTCCATGAAGTCATTTTGAAAGGGCAAATGCTTCCAAGGTGATAAGACCCCTGATTTCTGAAGTCACATCATGGCTTCAAACGAAACCAGTGGAGTTCTACAAGCAAGGGGTCCACAGCTGCAATAAAATGTGTGTCACACTTTATGGGATCTATGTAGAGAAAGACTAATTAATGTATGACGTTTTATTCCTTTAGGAAGTGGGCAGCGAAATCTTTATGAGCCCCACCTCGTATATACATTTAATATAGATAGATAGATATAGGAATATATGAGTGTGCGTGTGTGATGTGTGTGTGTGTGTGGGGTGTGTGTGTGTGTGTGTGGTGTGTGTGTGTGTGTTGTACATATATTTACATAATATATATATAAAATATATATATATATATTTTATATATATATATAATATATATATATTATATGGGATATTCGCTCGGAAATTAGTTTCCGCAGTAGCTCGCCGCCGTCCGAAACCGCGGCCACACTAGCGACGTCTCGAAATACAGGGAAAAGTGTCAAAGTGACGGGGGGGGGGGTCTGGGCAGCTGGAAGGGCAGAAGGGTAGGGGTCGAGGGAAACGACAGAAGGGGGGAGTCAAGAAGGGGAAGGAGAGAGTGTGGGGAGTGGGAGTGGAGCAGAGAGGCGAAGGCAGAGGATTTGGTTTGGATTCCATTTGATACAATGGTATTCTTGGTGTGAATGCTGTCGCTTGATTTTGCTCATTTTGGCAGCTGCTGCTAAATCGGCGGACCGAGTCCTTGCCCGCCGTGGGCCCAGCCACAGCAGAAACCCGGGGGACAGTTGCAACTTCTCGCGCCCCGGGGGGGCGAACCGCCGACCCCCTGGATGAGAGGCACACGTTACACTGATAGCCCCGGGGATGGAAAAAAGAGAGGAAGAAAAAGGAGAGCTGGAGGAGAAAAAGAAAGGGGGTGAAAAAAGTCACTTTTTTAAGAGAAAGAGATGCTTGACTCTTGACGTAATCGTCTTCATCTTTCTCCTTTTTTTCATTTTCATTTGCCTCCGCCTCCATTTCTCTTCCATTTCCTCCTTCTCTCTTCGCTTTCCTTCCCTTTTCTTCCGTTTCCTCCTCTTCTCTCCTATTTCCTTCCCTTCTCTCCCGTTTCTTCCTATTCCTTTCCATTTCCTCCTCTTCTCTCCCGAAACGGAAAAGAAGAGGAGAAAACGGGAGAAAAAAAAGAAACGGGAGAGAATTAGGGGGAAATGGAAGAGAAGAGAGGAAACGGAAGAAAAGGGGGAAAGGAAACGAAGAGAGAAGAGAGGAGGAGGAAAGGGGAGAAGAGAGGAAATGGAAGAAAATTAAGGGAATGGAAAGAGAAGAGGGGGGAAAACGGTCTCTCCGTTTCCTCCTCTTCTCTTTTGTTTCCTTTTCTCTTTCTTTTCTCCTTTCTCTTTGTTTCCCTTTCTCTTCGTTCCTCTCTTTCTTTTTCCTCCTCTTCTTTCTTTTCCCTCACTTCCTTTCTTTTTCCTCCTTTCTCTTCGTTTCTCCTTTCTCTTTCGTTTCCTCCTCTTCTCTTTCGTTTCCTCCTCTTCTCTTTTGTTTCCTCCTCTTCTCTCTCTCTCTCTCTCTCTCTCTCTCTCTCTCTCTCTCTCTCTCTCTCTCTCTCTCTCTCTCTCTCTCTCTCTCTCTCTCTCTCTCTCTCTCTCTCTCTCTCTCTTTCTGTTCTCCATATCTTTTCTTTTCTCTTTTATGTCTCCTCTTTGCTTCACCTCTGCCCCCCCCTCTTCTTTTCCTTTCTGTCTCCGCCTCCCTCTTTCTCCCTTTATTTACCTTCATCATCTTTTTCTCGCTTCTGTCTCCCCCTTTCTCCCTCTTTGTCTTCATTCCTAATACTGTGCTCAGGGTTTATTTGTCTTTTTCATCAGCGTTGAAATCCTATTTCTATTTTGATTCTGTTTTATATAGCCTTTTTCATTTATTTTTTCTTCATTTTATTTCATTATTTTTGCTCGCGGTTATCCAAGCTGAATAATTAAACACTCATGGGTTATATGACATGTCGTTATCATTATTTTTGTCTATATTATTTTAATTTTTATTATCATTATCAATACTTCCATGACCATCATCATCATCATCGGGCCCCTGTTTTGAATTGAACTGAAATTCTGATTTATTAAAATATCCATAGAAAACTTCCAGTAAAAGGGAGCTGAATCATTAGTATCATAAACGACTTTTCACAAATGTATATCCTTTACTTGCTTCCGAAAAAATATACGGGATAGTTACTTCATGTCTTGAGGAATTTTATAGAGAAGAAAAAACCCTTGCAATTAAAAAACATCACAGCCCTATGACTCAGTTGACACTTTTGTTATGGATCCCCATGTTCCACCGCCTCCCTGACAGACCTTTTTCACTAATGAGAAGCTTGGGCGTCTCGGATTCTGGACAAACAGATTCAAGTTTATCAGGCGAGAACCGAGACGGAACTGTATTCTTTGGTAATAAATGCTACTGACGTCTTTCTGTGGGGTATAGCGGCAAGAGAACAATCATCCCCTGTAAGAGACAATATATTAGTACTTCATCCATAAATACTATATTGATTATTTTTTGTTTTTTATCTCATTATCTTTTTTTCTGAATCCGAAGTTCCATGAAAGAAAAAGACTCTACTCAAGGGTGACTAGTAAAAATATAATCTCAAACTGGTAGGCAACAGTTGGTTTGCTGGAATTAAGAGTTAGCTGAAGTTTCGCTCAATTTACACCAAAAAACCTATCATTCAGAGGAGTATCCATATATTAGTAGTACAGTTGAAAGAAAAGACCCATGCCGAGGGAAGGAAAAAGAAGGGGGAGGGGAAGGGTAAGCAGGTAATAGAAAGGATGTCCGTAGATTCTTTGATAAATGCGATAACATCCACGAGTTTCGACTGATGGTAGAGAGGCTGTGCACGGTCTACATGTTCAATCGGTATCTTTATATAGTTCCCGATTGTAATATCCGTTAACGAAAGGTTATCCTTTGTTAGGTGTTCATGTTTAAAAAACATGGGTATGGCACACAAATTTCATATCCTGACTTTAGGCGTAATGCTTAAGCCAAAGTTTTTTTATATTGGACAAGCCCAACATCCCTTTTTGTTGGACCACTTATTGTCATGAGCGTAAGCTTGTAGCATGTGAAATGTAATGAAGGTACATTTAGGTTGTCCTTTTTTTGCTGTTTATCTATTGTAATTTCCCCGGAAGAAATGTCTTGTATTTGCATATATCGTCCGTTGTAAAGATTACATTCCCAGTCCTGTCTTATATATATTATATATATATATATATATATATATATATATAATATATATATAAAATATAAAAAATAATACTGTAATTATGATAAATATAATTGACAGGGTCACAATTAGCAAAGTTCACCCCACAACACAGGAATAAACTAATAGAAATGGAGCGATTTCGCTGGGAAACGAAATTATAAATTTTTTTAAAACTAACGGGAAAAGAACGCAACCGCGAACGCTATGGTTTCTAATGCTTACCAACAAGGTAATTTCGAAAAGTAAAGAAACTCTATAGCCAAAGAAATAGCAATTTTGTTTCATTTCTCTGCATGCAAATGCATTGAAAAATCTGCTTTTATATTTCCGCAAGCAGTAAAATCTATTAAAGGTACAGATTAAGAAAGCATAGTGTATGAATTGCCCTTTTTAAAACAACTTTTTGGTCGGTAGAATGAACAATCCGACTTTTAATATTCAAAGTTGGAGGTATGTCTCTAGTGATCCATGTTCGCGGGGAAACGAGGGATCACATTACAGTGTGAGTCGTGCTAAAGCAAGTCTGAGATTCCTTATCTGCCAATCAGCTCCGCAGGGGAAACAGAAATTTTTGATGGAAAACACCCCGTAAACTAAATGTTTGGCATCTGATGTTTGTGTACTTGGGGTGTGTTCAAGCGCTCACTCTACCTTTTTCTTCGGTCGGAAATTCTGACAAATAAACTCGATTTGGACTGATCCCCAAAAGCTAGAGAGCTTAAATTTAGATTCTTATCATCCACAATTTAACCGTTGCCATCAGCATCACAAGGGGTGGCATCAGATCAGGTTAGCAACCTCTCCAGGGTTTGGCTGACATTTCCTCCATAAGCCCTAGTGTGTTCTTTGTGCGATTTCGCTTGCCCCCCCCGTTGTCGTATATATGGAAGGAAGGGGGTCTTAACAAAAAAGGGGGGTCACTGGTTTTTAAGCAGTTTGAGAGTGTACTGTTTTCAGCTAGTATTAAGGTCTGATCTGAGGACTTCTGTTAAAGGCCTTGACTGTTCCCGCAATGCGTATGCTCATCACGTTCATTGTAGATGTAGATACTGCCCATGTATACTGTTGTTTGCTTTAGGCAATATGATGTAAGGGCAAATAGTAAAATGTATTCTTTTGTAATTTAATATGGGCTAAGTACTGGTATAAACTTGCAAGTTAACCTAAATCGAACTCCCGGCAGTGGCTATAATTATTATTGTATAGATTTATAGTTGAGATTGTATTGATTACAGGTTTGACAGCATCCGATAAACATGAAGTGAGTACGACGCAGTGATAGTAGTCCCCTTTGAATTGCCACCAAAAATTAAACGTGAAAGGGCCCCACATGGGAATAGAAAAAAATGCCATCATTAGGAGAGTTTGGATCCTTTTGTAGTAGATTAGGTTAAGGTAGTCAAAGTGGAATAACTCCAGCCTAGGCATACAGTGCATGCACAGGTTTAAGGGCCCATAACACCCGTGTAGATTTCAAGATCTTCCAGCAGACTTTCCAGGTTAAAGAAGCTGAGTTCTACACTTGTCAATATGGATAATGAATCTCTCAGTCCAGTGACATGCACCTACAAGAATAAAAGGAGAAATTTCCACGGACTAATACTTAAACGTTTTATTTTGTTTTGGGTGTCGATAAAAAACGCGATTGTTGTGGCAGAATTGTAACTTTAGTAGAAGTAGCATTGTGCATTAAACTTAGTTTAGCAGTAATTGTAAAGACAGTCACAATTTTGAAAACAATGATGGCAGTATTCATTGAACCCTAAAATATTTAAAGGAATATAGGTCTGGTCAAAAGGGGATCCCTGCTAGTCCTATAAAAATCATTTGAAAAATCAAAGTAAAGGTAACTAACCGAACAAACACGTAAACAAAAATGAGGAACTTGTCCTATGGTTATAAGACAGGAAAAAGCCGCTTGCAAAATAATAGGTTACCTTGACTAAGTAAATTATAAACGAATTTTAAAGGAATCACCATTGCTTAAATCAACTAGATAAAGCGCATGTATTCAGAGGTTAACTAAAATGGGAAGTAAAAACTGCAAGATGAAAACCCTTGATTCCTATTACATGTAGCATACTGATATTTTCTTATGATACACAAATCAATCGGATTTCTTATTACAATTTTCAATGCACATGGACCGTTCCCCATTTGATGATTTACATGTTCCAAAGGGGTACTTTATTGAAAATATTATTCACCGAGATGAGAAGCTGTTCTTACTGCTCCGTTCAGTCAGTGATGGTGCAAAGGGATCTTTTTGGAGGTGACTGCCACGAACCTGACGAACTGTATGAACATCATTCGAACAGTGTGTGGCTTATGTAGAGTTACTTGGTGCTCCATTTTTTTCCTTTTTTTTCACTGCAAGAGTTTCGATATCTTACACACGTTTGCCTGCCTGCCTTACCTATCCACCTACCTACCTACCTACCTATCTCCCCTCCCTCCCTCCCTCTTTTTCTCTCTCTCTTAAACACACACACACACACACACACACACAGCACCCCAAAACACACCCAAAGACAACAAAACCAAAAAACACCCAACAACACACACACCCAAACCAAATATTTAGTTTAATTTAAAAAAGATTTTTCTCAGGATAATTCATACGGGGGCATTATTCATGGATTCAAACACTTTTTAATCCTAATAAATTTTCCACGGTCCTGAATTAAATTACATGGTCATTTCATAGTTTGGCAAGAGGGCTGTTACGTGTACAAGGCCCCAAGTACTTGTGCAAACCCCGCAATATCCCCTGGGCTGCAATGAAAGGATCATCCGTGTACAGGATCTGGGAAACGGTCCCTTGAATCCGCCTGTTTGCCTGTGAAAACCTTGTTGACTATTAATCGCTGCACCCTAGTCATAAATCGCTGCACCCTATGCATAACAGTCTTGGAGGGATAAAAATAAAGGCCGAAAATAAACTGCTTGGAGAAACCAAGGTTTCATTATGACGAAGGCACTAGATGATGATGATGATGGGTACACGTCCCGACCTAACTTGATTTATTTAACTAAGGTGATGGAAAAATATTTTTGTTTAGTGACATTTGGTAAAAACCCAATATTGTTTACTTATATTTTGGGAAAATTTTTAAAATAAATGTTTATGTATAGGGGCATGGGACAAAAATAGAAATTGGACTTTGGTAAACCCAAAAGTACAATAAAAAAAATCCTATCATGTTTGGCAAAATTATCCAAGCAGAGGAATCGTATATATGCGTGTTCAAGGTACAATTAAAACCCAAAGATATTTTTAATTTTATGATCTTAAATAAAAAAGAAAACTCGTTTTCAGCCAAATAAAACAGATATGTTGATGTGAAGCCAAAAAAGTAAAAACTTGATTTTTTCCCTTTTTTAACAAAGCAAAGGTTTACCCCAAATATCGAAATTCAAGGCTTATTCCGTTACAACAATCCATATTTATGCGTGAACACTAACTGTGATACGAATAAACGGAAAAAGCAGTGAAGAAGAAAAACGTGGAAGAACAAAAGGCAGAAGCGGAAACACGGGTGGAAAAAAAAAGGGAACCAAAAATGGAAGGTTCAAGAATAAGAAGAGAGAGAGAGAAAAAAAAGAGAAAGGAATGGAGAAATAGAGAGTGAGAAAAAAAAGGGAATAGGACTATAATTAATAAAGTGAAAATCAAGAGCAAGAAAAACAGCAAGAGAGAAAAGCGGGAAAAGCAAGCTCGTGATAAGCAAGCCGCTGACGGCCTGACGTCATTTGGTCAGCTGGAAGACCCCCGACAGCAGACTCACTGGCGCTTGTAGATCCTCTTGGACACGACGCCATCGCACTCGGAGAGCTGAGGGAGAGGTGCAGGCGTCAAAAATGTATTTCTGGGGAAACATAGTGCTTTGGGGAAAGACATTAAACTAGAGAAAAGTGTGCGAACTGCATACACACGAATTCCCGCTTATACACACGAATACACATAGAGACGCACTGAAACACACCCACTCAGACAAACAAACAAGCAAACAAATACACCAACCTCTACCTCACACTATCCTATCTCACAACTATCCGGTTGAGCCCGCATAGCGCCGAACTCAAGAAAACGCGAATAATGGCTTTTTGGGGAGCAGAGTCAGGCCTAACTGTTGCTATGCTGACGTCCTCCGTTTCCTCTTTTGTTTTCCTTTTCCTTTGTTTCCTAGTTATTTTTTATAAGCTGTCCGGTAGTGTATAGTAGCACTGTGATGTAGTGGTGGTATAAGTAGCATTTTTGTAACTAATTATTACCAATGTTAGGGTTAGGCTTACTGTTTCTATCAATGCTATTTAGATCAATTCATCATTATGATCATTATCATTTTTCATATCATATTCCACCCCACATTCTTATTACATTTCCAAGTAAAGTAGTTGTTTTCTGTCTTTTTCTTTATAAACATATATTTGAGTGCAAAAACACTAAAAATTAATGCCATGGGGAATTTTATTTATACTAATTTAGTTGAATTTGTTTGTGTTTGGGTTTTATGTACCAGAAAAAAAACACAAAAAATAATTTTTTAAATACGCTATCAGACGCTAACATCCGCATATGACCTAAACACACAACACACACACACACACACCACAACACACACACACCCCACACACACACACACACCACACACACACAACCCCACACACACACACACGACACCACACCACACGCACACCACCACGCACCACCGCACCACCCCACACCACCACACACCACCACACACGCAAAACACACAAACCCACACCCACACACCCGCCACGCCGTGCCCGCCACATCCTATCTTTTTTTAATCTGCAAACACCTCCATTGGAAGCCATCAAACCAGTACCAAGGCTCACCGCGGCCATCACCATCAATTCAGACCCATTTCACAAGACGTAATGACAAGGTTCACATTCCGGGAACAGCAATAGCTCATTAGAAACAGGGAGGCGACGTGGCCGATGGGCTGACACGGCCAAGGGGGTCAATAACACGCACTGGTGGTTTGATTTTCAGGCAGTCAGTCGGGGAACAAGTACGCACGCACCTCGTTGCCAAGGGAAAAGAGGGACGGGGGGCGAGGGGGAATGTGAGGAGGTGGGGCGCTGAGGGCAGTGTCGTAAGATGTCGCTTGTTGGTATTGGTAAGAAAGAGAAACATGATAAAAATAGCTATAAACATGGTGTAAGAGCCTTTAAGGGCAATGCTTAAAAAAGCGTTTTAATTTTAATTATTGAATTTTGGTTCGTTGTTAGGTGCTTAGGTTGAGGGGGTAGTGCATATCAAATGTGTTTAGATAGATAACTATATTAAAAATGATCTCTAAGGACGTGGATAATGTTTGAATAGAGGCTAGATGTAACATGTAGTCTCGGAAGTGATGCTAAGAAAACAGATCATTTCGTACTTCTTGGTACTAGGGGGTTTTTTCCTCCAGCCTCATTATGCTCCACCCCCTTTCCCCTCCTTTCCCCCCCCCCCCCCCCTCCCTTCTTTCTGTTCCCTCGCCAAACTTTCTCTCCCCACACAATAAGGAGGCAGCACCTATTTAGGCCTATTTCTCTTGATTTCAGTCAAGTTTCCTTATAGTGGATTTTTGAGGGGAAATAATGAGTCAAATAGAAAGATAGAAATAGATTCTCAAAAACATGTGAAGCCATCCTCCACAAAAACACAAACACAAACACACACCACCACACACACACACACACACACACACACCACACACACACACACACACACACACACCACACACAAACACACACCACCCACACACACACACAAAAACACACAACACACACCCCACCCCCCCCCCCCCAACTACCAAAAACCACTAAACAAACACCCCCCCCCCCCCCAACGGTTAAATTCACCACCCCTTTCCCAATACGAAAAAACCATACTTAATATTTGTCTCCCCCCCCCTAATAAAATTTTGTGGAATTTGAAAATTTTCCCCTAATTTAAACCCTTTTTATTTGAATTGATAAATTGTAACCCCCTTTTGGGAATGTTTTAAAGAGAAAAATTGAAATAGAGTAATTTTTGGTTTAAGAAAAATGTAATTTAATATAATTGAAATTAAATTAAAATAATTTAAAATCAAAATTTATTAAATAAAGAAGAACGGCAAGAATAGCGGGAAAAAGAGAAAAAACAAAAAAAAAAAAAAAAAAAAAAAAAAAACACCCCACACACCCCGCACAACATAAAACCCAATACATACACCCTTTTCACAAACACACCACAACAACCAACACACCCACACACACAACACCCACACACACACCACACACCACACACACACACACACACCACACACACACACACACACACAAAACATACACACACACACACACACACAACACCAAAACCACCACACAACACAAACACACCAACCAACACACCACCCAACCCACAAAACAACATAACTTAACCCAACAACCAACCCCACAAAAACACAAAAAACCCCCACATACCCCATCCCCCCCGACATACACGCCCATCACAACAACACCTCCTGCCCGCACATATCCCCCAACACACACCACCACTCCTCCCTTCCTCTCCAAAAAAGGGGCGTCATTTCGGCTTCTTCTTGGGGGGGGGGGGGGGGCAACTAGCGAAACCAACAGAAATTTTTGAAAAAATGAGCTATTCTAAGGGCATTTTAAAGTTATAACCGGACCTGTATACAGTAGTGTAATTAGTAAAAAAAAAAAAAAAATAAATGAGGCCCTTGGGATGGGGGAGGGGGGGGCAAGCCAGGGCCTTCAGTGGGGCACACAGAATCTTGGGGGGGGGGGGGGGAGTACAAAATGCCCACCAAGCCGCCCCCAATAACGCCCTTTTCTCCAACACGCCTCCACCCTGCACACAAACCCTCCTCCCCCCTCCCTTCCTCCAAAACACACATACCTCCCCTCCCCTCACTCACCTTGCACTCCCTGCCGTCGAAAGTTGTCTCCGAAACCTCCTCCCCGATTTTGAACTTGATCTCCGTCGCTTCATGGTGGTGCTCGTTTTCATTGTCCACACCCGTTTTCTTCGCTGAGTTCGACCGTGGGCTTGGAGCTGGAGCCCAGCTTGCGGAGCATCATACCCACGCCTATTGGGGAGGACAGAAGAGGGAAGTCAGGGATGGAAATGACGGGGGGGGGGGGAGGTGGTGGTTTATTTATTGTATTTAATGCATTTGATTTATTGGTTTTTTTTTATTTATAATAGATGCAAAGAATGAAGAGGGATGAGAGAGAGAGAGAGAGAGGTAAAAGAAAATAAAAATACAGTGTGAACTCAAGAATTCAGTTTTGTTTTTGTAATATTTGGTGAATCAATTCCTTCCAAATAAGCAAACATAAAACCGATAAACGAATGTAATTTCTTAAAAATGAGGGGTTTGAGTGACTCATTACTTACTGATGAACTAAGGAGTCAGAACGCTTGTAGGATTTTTAGAAACTTAGTATAACCGTCAGTCCTTGTCTGATAATATTTTTTTTTGGTTTAAACAAAATAAGGTAAAATTTCCCCATTATGGGATTTCTTACTCTCTCTCCCCGTCTCTCCCTTTTTTTCTCCCCTCTCTCTCTCTCCTCTCTCTCTCTCTCCTCTCTCCCTCCCTTCTCCTCCTCTCTCTCTTCTTCTTTCCCTCTCTCTCTCTTCTCGTCTTTTTCCTTCTCTCTCTCTCCTCTTTCCTCTCCTTTCTCTCTCCTTTTCTTCTCTTCTCTTTCTCTTCTCTTTCCCCCTTTTTTTCCTTTTTTCTCTTTCCTTTCCTTTTCTTTCCCTCCCCCCTTTCCTTTCTCTTTCTCTTTCCTTTCTCTTTCTCTTTCCTTTCTCTTTCTCTCTCTCTCTCTTTCTCTCTTTCCCCCTCTCTTTCTCTTTCTCTCTCTCTCTCTCTCTCTCTCTCCCCCCTCTCTTCCTCTCTTCTCTCTCTCTCTCCTCTCTCTCTCTCTCTCTCCTCTCTCTCTCTCTCTCCTTTTAGCCATTCCGACCAGTCTCTGCATCCTGTATATTTCTTTATTTTCCACAAAAACCTCATCACTGAAACAAAAAAAAACAAAGATATAACTCCAAACAAGACGAATCTCAAAGGCCCTTTCACCCCCCCGAGAAAACCTATACCCGCGATAAACTAAGGGAACACCTACTTCGCCAACCAGAGACGCGCTTCCTCCGTCAAAAAATCTCTCTGAGGCTTTCCGGGGGGGCGCGTGACGTAAGGCCAAGACGGAGGGTAGAAGCGTAAACATTCGGGGGTAAACATCGGCTTGTACTGTCGTGGTCAGCAGTGTCGAGGTGAGGGAGGTGGGGAGGGAGGGGGTGGAGGAAAGGGTGGATGGAAGAGGGAGGAGGAATGGGTGGAAAAGGGAGAGGGAGGGGGAGGGCGGGGGGAAGAAGAAAAACAGAAGAGGGGCCGGGAGGGAAAGGGAAGGGAAGATGTGGGGATGGGAAGGAATGGGAGGGAGAGGGAAAAGGGGTGTGGAGTATGGAAAGGAGGATGGGAAAGGGAGGAGAGAGGGGAAAAGGGGGGGAGTAGGATGGAGGGGGGGGAAGAAAAGAGAAAGGAGGGGAATGGGAAGGAGGGGGGAAAAAAAGGTGGAAGGGGGAAGGAGGGGAGAAGACGGAGGGAGGGCATATAAAAGGGGAAAAGAGGAAGTAGTGGGGGTTTGGGGGGGGGGGGGGGGAAAAGAAGAGAGAGAGAGAGAGAGAGGAGAGGAAAAGAGAGAGAGAGGAGGAAGGGGGAGAGAAGGAGAGAGGAAAGGGGAAAGGAAGAAGGAGGGAAGGAACTGGGAGGGGAGAGGAAAAAAGGAACGAGAGAGGGAGAGAGAGAGAGAGAGAAAAGAGGATGAGAGAGTTTTAGGGGATTTTGGGGAGGGGATCGTATGTATGATTTATGATGCGTTTTGTTGTATTATTATTTATTGTTATGCATTATTTTATAATTTTAAATTATATTATTTTTTTTATATTATATAATTTATAATATTATATTTTATTAATTTTATATTTTTTAAAATTTGTAAAATTAGAATAACAATAAAAACGGAGAAATTTTTTCTTTTTTCTTTCCCTTTTCCCCCCTTCTTTTTTTCCTTTTTTTCCCCTTTTCCCCCCCTCCCTCTCTCTCTCTCCTTTTCCTCTCTCTCTCTCTCTCTCCTCTCCTCTCTCTCTCTTCTCTCTCTCTCTTCTCTCTCCTCTCTCTCACCAACAACCCTCATTATGTATATTTACGGGTTTTAAATGTTTTTAAAAAGCCCGTACCCCCCTTCGAAGGTTGGCAAAAGCATGGGGCCCGACGTAAAAAAAGCCCCGGAGATAAAATTGCCCCACTTTACGTTAGCGTGTTTTTTTTTTCGCTGTTTTCGCATGTTCTCTCCCTTCCTTGATTCTATTTTTTTTTTTTCACTATTTATTTTTTCTTGTTTCGGTTTTCGAATATTGTATTCTAACATTTTGTGTCGTAAGTTTTTTGTTTTTTAGCCGATTTTCAACTTTACTTGTATAAAAAACGATTGATACCAATTTGAGAATTGCTTTTTTCAGTATTAAATCAATATTGAGTCAATAATGTTATTCGCTATTATTAATTTTTTTTTTCCTATCAAAAATAATATTCTAACGTTTTCAGTTCATATATATATATATATATATATATTTATATTTTATAAAATTTTATAATATAATAATATATATATATATAATATAATATATATATATATATAAAAAAATTTTTTTTTTTTTTATAATATAATAATTTCTATAATATTTTATATATAATATATTATATATATATATATATAAATAAAAGTAAAATTATGTAGTTATTGTGTGTATATATGATATATATATATATATATTATTTTAAATATATAATATAATATTAAAAATTTTTATATTATATATATATATAATATTTTTATTATATATATTTTTATGTGTTTTAAAATTTTTATATATATATTTTAATATTATTTAAAAAATTTATTTTAATATATTTTTTTGTGTGTATATATAGATATATATTTCTTTAACATAAAAATATACTATACATATATATATATATATTATTATTATATATATTTAAAATTATATATATATTTGTCGTTGTTTTTCATTAGTATTATTTTTTTCTCTTTTTTTTTAATTTCTTTAAAAATTCAAAATTCTTAATTCTTAAAAAATTTTAAATAGTCCAGATAGACAACACCATATACCCCCAACTAATGCAAATATCCCAAAAATTTCCTCCCCCAATGACCCCAAAATAACGAACCGAATAAAAAAAGGGGGAGAAAACATCCCGTAGAAAATTTGTGATTTTTTGTTTTTTGGAAAATTTTTTTAAAAGCCACATACCAAAAAAAAAGGAGAGCAATGTTCCAATCATATTAACAATCTACAATAAATCTTTCTTTTGTGTTCTTTTGTCATTTTCCTGTTCATATTTTTTTTTTTAACGGCCACCACTTCACTTTTTTTTTCTATTTTATTTACAATACCACCCATTTATACGTAAAAAAAACAAAGTGCTATCCATCCATCCTTTAAAATCTAGTCCCCAAATCTATATAAAAATCATTTTTAAAGAAGCTCAATTGGACCCCCCCCCCCCCATGGGATGACACTGTCCGAACCTCTTGAAGCACTTTTTTATCAAGAAGCTTTTAGGTTTCGACCTTAGCCTCAATTTTCCCAGTACATCATTTTCTTTCAAATTCTTCTAGATTTTTTTTTCCATTAATTTCTCGTTGTTGTGCTGCGTTATTATTATATATTTTTTTGTTATTGGGGTTTTTTCATATTATTTTTTTATCATTATAATTATTATACAATGTAATCATTATAATATTACCATTCTTTCATTATTATAGTATCATTATTAATTATTTCATTATTTACATCATTATCATCTCCATTACGATCATTGTCTTATTATAATTATATCTTGAGACTTTATCAATTTTAGTGTTCCGGTTTTCGTATTATCAAGTCTTTTATGAATACAATTTTTTTATCTTTATTTTATCCCCCCCTGTCTTTAAAAACCCATTGTTATTACCCTTTCCTTAAAAAATCACTTTTTATTCAGTTAACAAATATTTTCGGAATCGATACATTATAATCTATTTCCTAAAAAAAAAAAAATTTTCCCCCTTAGGATAGGGGAAAGATAGATAGACGAAAAGGAAAGGGGAATGGTAGGAGCCCCAATGATAGATCGATAAATAAAAGATATTTAAATTTGACAAATAAAAGTAATAGATAGACAGAAAAAATCACAGCCAATTTTAAAACTAAAAAAAAAATATCCCCTCCCACGTGAGAACATCTCTCGCTCGGACCCCTCGGGCAAAAGTGATACGCGAGATAACGGGACCCAAATTGGACACATTTATTTTACATGGTAACGATGGACTTTTTGGGTATGATAAGGGAGGATTCTGGGGGGGGGAGGGTATGAAGGGATGTATTATTATCTCTGTTGTTAATTTGGTATTTTTTCCGTCCCTTCTTTAAATGGCTTTTTTTGGGCTGAGAAGTTACCGAAAAAAATTTTTTAAAAAAAAGGGGAAAAAGATAACAGAAAATAAAGGGTGTGGGGGGGGGGTTTTTGGGGGTTTTGTTGTTTTGTGTTAGTGTGGGGGTGTTTGGTTTTTTTTTGTTTTTGGGTTTGTGGGGGTTTTGGGGGGTTTTTTTGGGGTGGTTGGTTTTTTTTGGGGTGGTGGTTTTGGTTGTGGGGGTTTGGGGGGGGGGGTTGTGGGGTGTGTTTTTTTGTTGTTTTTTTGGGTTTTTTTTTTGTTTTTTTTGGGTTTTTGGGGGTGGGTTTGTTGTTTTTGTTGTTTTTTGTTGGGGGGGGGGGGGGGGGGGGGGGGGGGGGGGGGGGGGGGGGGGGGTTGGTGGGGGGGGTTTGGGGTGTTTTGTGTGTGTTTTTGGGTGTGGGGTTGTGTGTGTGGTGTGTGTGTGGTGTGTGTTGTGTGTGTGTGTGTGTGGGGGTTTGTTTTTTTTTTTATTTATAATATATAATATAATATAAAATTATTTTTAAAAAAAATTTTTTAATAAAATTGGTATGAATGTTCAGCGTGCTTTCTAAATGTGTATGTCCCCGCAGCGCCCCCCTTTAAAGATAGGGGTTGAACATGGGCGGATAAGATTACACATATAAAAGGGGGGCCTTCCCAAAGCAACAATAAAAATTTTTTTTTTTTCCTCGGGAAAGGGAAATTTTCCCCTTCGCTGGTAAAACCCGAAAGAAAAATGATTTAAAAAAAAATAAAAAATTTTAAAAAAATTACAATATAGAGAATACCTTTTAAAGAAAAAATTTTTCCCCAAAAAAACAAACAATAAAAACTACTACGAAAAAAAAAAGAAAAAAATCGTAAAAAAACATTGCAGGAAAAATTGAAAGTATACAAACCTCCCTCGCTAACGTCTCCCGTCCCCTTTCCCCAACCAAAAAAAGCAAAAGGGGAGAGAGGAAAGAAACAAAGGGGCAGGAAAAGGAGAGGAAAAGGGGAAAAGAAAAAGGGGAAAAACGAAAACGAAGATGGAAGAAAAAAAGCGAACAAAAATGAATAAAAGGCCGAAAGAGAAAAAAGCGGCGACGGGACATGCAAAGCGAAATAAAAGAAACCCCAAAAAGAAACAAACAATAAAAAAAAGGAAAAATCCAAGAAAACAAAATCGGAAGAATTTAAAAATTTTGTCAAATTTTTTTTTTGGGAAATATACCCCCTGCGTGACAAACCAATATAAAATATAACATGATTTATAGATAATGGTTTTATGTAAAATGTAAAAGGGGGTTTTTACTTACATCCAATATGAAACGCAGACGGACACTGCATACATGTTTGTGTGTGTGTGTGTGGGGTGTGTGTTTTGGGTGTGGGGTGTGGTGGTGGGTGGTGGGGTTTTGGGGTGGTGGTGGTGGTGGTGGTGGTGGGGGTGTGTGTGGGTGTGTGTGTGTGTTGGGGTGTTAGGGGGGTTGGGGTGTTTTATATATTTTTATATATTATATATATATATATATATTATATATAATATTTTTAAAATCAAGGATGTAGAATGGCTGGAAAAAGAAAAATCCCGAAATTTTAAAATAGTTAGAAGAAAATAGGGGGACAAAAAAAGGTAGAAAAAGATTTAGTTGAAACGGGAAGGAAAAAATAGGAGACTCTGTCAGAAAAGTGAAATTTTGCGAATAAAAAAACATTTCTCAAAAAATATTATTTTATATATATATATAAATTTTTTAAAAATTAATATAATATATATATATAAATTATATACATAAACCGCACACACGCGAAGTGCACACACACAAAAAAGGGGCCGAATACACACACACACACCACACCACACAAAAAAAAAAAAAAAACAAAAAGAATAATATAATATGTATTATTTTAAATTTTTTAATCAAAACATATAAATATAAAAATTATAATATTATATATATAAATAATATATATATATATATTTTGAATATATTATATATTATGTGTGTTTTAAAATTAAAATTATATATTTATTATTATTATTTATTTATATATATACTATTTAAATTATAATATATGTGTATTTATTTAGTTTATTTATTTATTTATGTTTTTTTTTGGTTTTTGGGGTTTTTGTGGGTTGTTGGTGTGTGTTTTTTGGGTTTTGTTTTTTTCTCTTCCCCCCCCCCCCCCCCCCCCCCACACACCACGCCCCCCCCCCCAAAAACCAAAAAACCTATTTTATATATTATATATATATATATTTTATATATATATATATATATTAAATATATATTTTTTATTTTAAATATATAATAATATTATATAAATATTTTATAATATATATTTTTTTTTTATTAAAATTATATAATATATATAATATTATAATAATTTTATAATATATTAATATATATAATTTTAATAAAATTTAATATATACACCCCAAAAAAAATTATAATAAATATATAAAAAATTTTTAAATAATAATAATAAAAATATAAAAATTAGATATAAAAATTAAAAAATTTTGTTCCCCCCTTTTTTTTTTTTTTTTTTTTTTTTTTAAAAAATTTTTATTTTAAAAATTTTTAAATTTTATATATATAAAATTAATTATTAATATATATATATATATATTATATATTTTTAACAACATTTTTGATAAATAATAATAATAATAATAATGAACCATATCCTCTTTCTCTTTTCTTTTCTTTTTCCTTCTTCTTTTTTCCCCCCCCCTTTTTTTTCCCCCCCTTTTTTTTTTTCTTTTTTACTTTCTCCTTTCTTTTTTTTTCTCCTTTTTTTTTCTCTTTAAAAGGTCCCCTATATATAACCCAAAATATTTATTTGTATAATATTTTTATTTTTTTGAAAATTAAATATATATATAATATATATAAAATAAAATAAATGTATATATTGTTATAATTATTTTAAAAAATTTATAATTATATAAAAAATTAATAATTAAAATTAAAAATTTTTTTTAATAATTATAAAAATAATAACATATAAAATATAATATAAAATTTTTGATAAAATTTTTAAAAAATTAAATTTACTTATTATTTTTCCCCCCCTTTTTAATCTCTCCCCCCCCCCCCCCCCCCCCCCCCCCCCCCCCCCCCCCTTTTTTTTTTTTTTTTTTTTTTTTTTTTTTTTTTTTTTTTTTTGCAACACACAAAACATAAACAAATTTTGATAATATTTAAAAAAAAACTTTTTAAATTAATTAAATTTTATATTAAAATTTAAATAAAATTTTTTTAAAAATTTTGGAACTCGCCCAAAATTTTTAAAATGAAAAAGAAGGGGGAAGCCTTGCAAAAAAGGGTTTTTTTTTTTTTTCCCCCTTTCCCCCCCTTTTTCCCTCTTTTTTTTTTCCTTTCCCCTTTTTTCCCTTTTTTTTCCCCCCATTTTTCCTTCTTTTTCCCTTTAATTTTTTTTCCTTCCCCAAAAACGCTCTTCTCCCCCTTCTCTTCTCCCCCGCTCCCCTCTCTCTCTCTCTCTTCTCTCTCTCTTCTCTTTTCTCTCTTCCCCCTCTTCCTCTCTTCTCTTCTCTCTCTCTCTTTCTCTCTCTCCCTCTCTCTCTCTCTCTCTCCACACACACAACACACACACACACACGTAGCGCACTACATAATACAACCACAAAAAAAATCTTTTAAATAAACAGATTGAAAAACTTACCAAGTGCCTTCATGAACTCCTAAAAAGTTCTCGGAGGACCCCAGGGTATTTTTCCGGAATTTTGGGGCAGACTGGGTTGGGGGAAGCGGGGTGGCGAATCGAAGAGACGAAGCGGACTGGGGTTTTTGGGGGCGAAGGAGGGGGGAAACCCTCCCTTTATTTTTTCTCGGGGTTGAGCTGTGATTAGGGTATAGTTTTTCCTTTCCCATGGGCTTCTGTGTTTAAAGATTATGGGAAAAAAAAGGACTTTAAAAAGTTTAAAGGGTTTTACGAAGGTAAGGGGGAAAAGGGTAAAAATTTAGGTAAAAAATCGGAAAGGTTACCTGTCCGCCAGCCGCTAGCATCTGGCTGGAAGCCGCATGTCCCAATTTTAATGACAAAACAAAAAACTTAATTTAAACTCTACGTAACAATTTAAAATCCGTTGTAGATATTTCTTTTGAAAGGGTATAAATTTTATTTCTTATCCCCTTCGCGGTATTTTTCACACAGAAAATACAACTATCTATGACAAACCCCTTTTGGGGGGAAAAAGCGGTTTCATACATTTTTTTACAAATCTTGTTGTTGCTCCGGATCACCAGGGAAATTTTTTTTGGGAAATCCCAAATTTTCACAAAGAAATATATCTGTCACTATTGCATTACTGATTTTTTTTTATAAAAATATCAAAATACAAACACAAAAAAACACACAAACCACAAAACACACAAAAAACCATACACACACAAAACACCACACCCACACACACACACACACAAAAACACACACAAAATATATTATATATATTATGTATATTTAATATTATATATTATATATTATATATATATATATATATTATATATATTATAATAATAACATGCATGCAATCACAAAAACACACACCACAAGGTGTGTATTTTTGTTATTTTATTTTAAAATATAAAATATAATAAAATTATATATATATATAAATTATATATAATATATATTTTATTAATAATTATATAATATAAAAATATAAATATATATAAAAAAATTTATAATATTATATAATATATAATTATATATATATATAATATATATATCAACCCCATATAATAATAAGTATATAAAATAAATATATAAGGTTTTTTTTTTTTTTTTTTTTTTTTTTTTTTTTTTTTTTTTTTTTTTTTTTTTTTTTTTTTTTTTTTTTTTTTTTTTGTGTGTGTGGGTTTTGTGTTGTGTGGGTGGTGTGGGTGTGTGTGGGGTGTTGGGGTGTGTGTGGGGTTGTGTGTTGTGTGTGTTTTGTGTGGGGTGGTGTGTGTGGGGTTGGTGTGTGGGTGTGGGGTTGTGTGTGTTTGGGTGTGTGTGTGTTGGGGTGTGTGTGTGTGGGTGCGTGGTGCGTGCGTGCGTCTCCCGTGCGGGGGGGCGTGTGTGTGTAGCTGCCCCCGTTTTTTTTATGCACCAGCATACAGATCTATTATCCATTTTGAATCTTTTTGCCCCAAATTTTGCAACACTTAAAAAAGAAAGAAAAAAAAAAAAAAAATACCTAGGGTATAGTAGGATGCCTAATACTAATAATAGCAACATAAAAAAATCGGAAGATAACAGCTGACAAATGTTACTTTTTATTGTCGTTTTTTAGTGTGTACTAGCTTCGGTATATGTATATTTATAAAATTTTATATTAATTATTTATATATTAAATTATATATAAAATATATATATAAATTTTATTATAAAATTATTAAAAAATATATAATAATATATTATATATATATATTATTATATATAATATAATATATTTTATATATATATTATAATATTATTATTTAAAACTGATCTAAATAATAATAAATAAATAAATAAATATATATAAAAAAATATTTTTATTTTATATAAATATATATATTATAATATAATATTTCTTTGTTTATAAATTTTAAAATATATATATAATAATTTTATAATAATATATAAATTTTTTTTAAAAAAAAAAAATAAAAGAAAAATTTTTTTTTTTATAAAACAAAAAATTAAAATTTTATATAAAAAAAAAAAAATAAAAAAAAAAAAAAAAAAAAAAAAATAAATATATATATAAAATATATATATATAATATATATTTTTATGTTATATATAAATTTTTTTTAATAT
>NC_051397.1:15814301-15819301 GCF_015228065.2 Penaeus monodon
GGTGTGTTGTGTGGGTTTTTTGTGGGTGTGTTGTGTGTGTGGGAGTGTGTGGTGTGTTGTGTGTTTTGTGTTGGGGGTGGTGTGTGGGTGTGTGTGTGTTGTGTTTGTTGTGTGTGTTTTGGTGTGTGTGTGTGTGTGGGTGTGGTGGTTTGTGTGTGTGTGTGTGTGTGTGTGTGTGTGTGTGTTTATAAAAAGGAAAACAGCCGCAATAAGAAATGAAACAAAATCGAAACGTTTCGAACTCTTCACGAGTTCCTCTTCAGACGAATAATAAACTGAAATGGATATATGGACAAGATTATAATGTATATATGTAAATATATATATATATATATATATATATATATATATATAACTATAAATATAATTATACATATATAAACACCAACCACACACACACACACACACCACAAAACCCACACCACACGCCCGGACAACACAACACACAACACACAAACACATAACACACACACACAACAAAACGCACGAAAAAAACCCCAACACACACCACACAACACACAACACTAAACACAAACCACACACACGCACGCACACACACACACACACACACACACGCACCGCCAAACACACACACCCACAACCCACACACACATATATACACGATGCCAGATAGACCAGGGGTTTAAAAGATGGTAAAAAAGCTTCCCTTTTGATGTGGCTCAGGCGAGAAAACTATAATAGACTGAAGAAGTAAAAACGCAGGTGTTTTGGGGAAAGTCGTTGGGCGCCAAACAGAATTTGATTGGGAAGGGGCTCCAGCAGGCAAGGGGGGAATGCCATATAATCTAAATAGTAAACTGAGAGAGGCCCGTGTCCTGAGTGGAATGAATGGCTAGAAAAAAAAAAAAAATAAGCTTTTATACACATAAATACATAACAACATAATAACAGAAACAACACACACACAACACATATATATACATCTAGACACACCACACAAAACCGCACACACACAACACACACAACACACACCACCCAACACACACACACACACACACACACAACACATATAATAATATTTAATATATATTATATATATATATATTACATAAATGTGGTGTGTGTGTTATATATAAATAATATATAATAAAAATATAATAATATATATATTATATTGCGTGGTGTGTCAAACCCAAACCCGCACGACGGCAATCTGAGTTCGAGGGTTCGAGCACCGGCGGCGCGTTGTTCCTTGGGCAAGGAATTTCACCTCGATGCCTACCTAGCCCACTGGGGGGCCCAAACCGCCCAAAGTCAAGTGCGGTCTCAACCCCGGATAAATAGAGAGAAGATTACCAAAAGGAACCCGGCCTCTCCGGGGAAAAGGAACGGGGACCCCCCCAGTATCACCCCAAGAGCACACAACGTGAAAAATGAAATGATTTCATGCTGTGACCAGGGCGGTCAGACAGAACCTCCCGAAAAAGAAGAGGAAAAATGATGTATTAGTATGTTGTATGGTATGTGTGTGTATGCGTTTGTGTGTAATTATATACATATATATAAGTATATTTATTATTTATATATATATATATAATATATATATAATATATAAAGTGTATATATAAAAATATATAAAGATATAGAAATATGATATATATAATATAATATATATTATTATATAAATATTTTAATATATATATATCATTATACACAAAATTTTATATTAAATATCATAATACACAATATAAAAAAATAAATAAAAAACTTCCCTGACCAGGACTCGAACCTAGGTCACCCCGGGGAGATTAGGAGTTTAGGAGTGACCTAAGTTCGAGCCCGGGTCAGGGAGAGTTGTTATTTATCAACAATGCGGATCATTACCTTTTTATATACACATTTATATACATATAGGCATAATACATATAGTATAAAATTTTGCATACCTGTTGTGTGGACCGCCCCCGGGGGGGTTTTCCCGCGAAGACATTGGGTCTGAGATCGTGGATTGGCGTCCGGACCCACGTGCCCCCCCCGCCCCTGTGGCCGTGTGGCGAAGGGGGCGTGGGAGGCCGGGGTTGGGCGCCGCGTCAGGAGGGCGTTTGGGATTGAGGCATTCGACGAAAGAGTGATGGGGGTAGAAATCGACAGAAGGAGAATGATTTCCAAAAAGAGTATACATTTTAAAAAATAAAAATGATCTAGAAAAAAATGCGTTTTAAGTGGGATGGAAAGACAGCTAATATGTAATACACAATGTCATGCGAGAGTGTAAATTATTGAGTGAAAACTGTCTTTTTAAAATTTTTCACAAAAAAAAAGAAGCTGCTGACATGGCAAAGCAAAAGACAAAAACTGAAGAAACAATAAGAATGTATTTTTCCCCTTTTTTTTATAAAGTAAAATAACTTATATATTAAAAACTGAGGAGACACGGGAATCAAGGGAACCTAGTGTGTTATTTATATAGCTTTAAAAAGTGGGGCGGGGTTTGCCACATCTTTTTAAAATCAATTACTTTTTTCTTAGGACCCAAAAGGGAAATTTTAAAATTTATCCTTAAGCCAATTTTTATTTGTCTATTGTTCATGTTATAGCATTGGCTTATTTCAAATAAAGAACAGTTGAAACAAAAGTAAATGAATATTGATCTGGAAAACGCCCTCGTTTTTTTTTTAAAGTAATATAATTTAGATAAAATATTGTACTTTGATAACTTCATAAAAAAAATTGAAGTTTATTTAAAGGGAAATGTGATCTTGAAAACGGCCCTGCTTTTATTTTTTTTTAACATAAAGTAATCCAAAAGAATATTTTACTTTGATAAAATTAATAATCATGAAAAAAAATGAAGTAATAGGGTGGCGAAAGAGAGAGGAAAGGGAAAAAAACTAGCAAATATTTTAAAACACTCCTTCATAATGAATTTGCTTGGCTATAAAAGAATTCAGTGTTGAAGCGAATATTATTTATGGTAGTAATAATAAACAAAAAGGGGACAATGTCGTTAATGACAATAATGAGATTATTAGCAAAATAAAAAATCAGGAGATCAGTTACCTTTTAAAAATCTCAAGCAAGAGGACAGTATTTTCTCTTTTAAAATTAATGATGTTTCTCTCATTGTTTTTATTACATATTGTTTTAGTATTTTCCCAAAACACACACACACACACACACAACAAACACCACACACACACACACACACACAAAAACACAATATATATATATTTATATATATTAAAATATATATATATATTATATATATATATATATAATAGTATATATATACACCATACATACATAAAGGAAACATACGAGTAATACAGCAGCATACATACATTTCAACACACAATATAAGTAATAATTTCAGATATATATATATTTAAAATATAATATTATATATAATATATATATTATATGTATTAAATACATTATATGATAATACAAAAACACACAAGATATATATTTTATAATTATAATATATAAATAATTATTAATAATAATAAATATATATTAAAATATAAATCCCAAAAGGAAACATACATACGTATGTATATGTAATAGTATATATGTATAAAAATTTGGGTATGTAATTAAAATGCACATACTACATAAACGTATAAGGTTACATACATACATTTTACTTAAGCATTTAAAACCCCACACACACACACCCCACACAACATAATAATATAATATATAATTTTTATTATATATATAAAATATATATAGAAATATATATTAAATTTTATATATATATATAGATATATATATATATATATATAAACAAATATATGTATATAAATAGATAGATAAATATAGATATATAATAAATATATATATAATATATATATATATAATATATACATATAATATATGGGTTTTGTGTGTGTGGGTGGTGGGTGTGGGGGTGGTGTGGTTTTGCAATTTATATATATATATATATAATATATATATATATATATATATATATATATATATATATTAAAATTTCATACATACATGCAACACGCTACATGTTAAATCATACATACATACATATAATGTAGTTATATTAAAACACTATATAGGGCACACGCCATGAATATGCACACACACACACACACCACCCCACACACACCACACACAACACACAAGCGGCTGGTCCCAACCCCGGATAAATAGAGAAATGATACCAAAAAGGAACACCGGCACTCTCCGTGGAAAGGAACTGGGGACCCTACCACGTACTCACTCCAAGAGCATCACAACATGAAAACTACAAAAATAAGTATCATACTGTGACCACGGCGGCTCAGACATGAACCTACCTTAAAAGAAGAAATTATAAAATATATAATATATATATTTCTTCTTTTAAGGTAGGTTCAGTCTGAGCCCGCCGTGGTCACAGTATGATACTTATTTTGTAAGTTTTCAGTTGTGATGCTCTTGGAGTGAGACGTGGTAGGTGTCCCCATTTCCCTTTCCACGGAGATTTGCCGGTGTTACCTTTTAGGTAATCATTCTCTCTATTATCCGGGCTTGGGACCAGCACTGACTTGTGTGTGTGTGTGTGTGTGTGTGTGTGTGTGTGTGTGTGTGTGTGTGTGCATATTCATGTGCGTGTGTCTATATATGTGTATATGTAATATACACATACATATATATGTATGATGTATGATTTATACATGTATGCGTGTATGCATGTATGTATGCATATATATATATATAAAATATAATACTATATATATATATATATATATATATATATATATATTCATATGCATACACACACACACACACCACACACACACACACACACACACACACAACATATATATATAGTGTTAATATATATATATATAAAATAATATATATATATATATATATATATATATATATGTATCTATATAATATATATATATATATTAAAATATATATATATATATATATATATATGTGTGTGTGGTGTGTGTGTGTGTGTGTATATATGCTTACATGTAAATATGTATGTATGTAAGCATGTATACGTTTATGTATGTATGGGGCATATA
>NC_051397.1:15822543-15827543 GCF_015228065.2 Penaeus monodon
TATATATATTATATATATATATAAAATTATTTTTTTATTTTTTATAATATATAAAATAAAATTTTCCCACAACCCCCCAAAACCCCCAAAAACAAAACAACACACATTTTTAAAAATTATTAATTTTTAATTAAATAAAATAGAAAAAATATAACTCATACATTTGGGAATTTTTTTAAAAAAAAAATTTAAATTTATATTTTTGTTTTTTAAAAACAAAAGGGAATATCCCTTATTTGTTTTATATTTTTTAATAATTACCCAATAGGGAATTTAAATTTGCCAGGGGCCCAATTTTTAAAAAACCGGCACAGCAGAGGCTTGGGATTTTATTATGGGGTTTTAATATTTGGAAACCCTTTTGGGGTTTTTCCCCCCTTTCATTTTTCCGGGGGACAATCCGGGGGTTGGGAAATGGGGCCAATAAAATTTCCTTGGGAAAGCCCCATTGGTGGAAGTAAAAACCAAAGTTATTCGAAAATGGGCCCCCCCCCCTTTGGGAGCAAGGGGGGTGGCCCCCCGGGGGTTAGCCCCCCGTTAATTAATTTAAAATTACGGGGGTTTAATTTTTCCCCTAATTTAAATAAATTAAAATTAAAAAAAAATTCATCATCCAACCCCCGGGTTTTTCCCCCTTTAAAAATTAATTTTGTTTAATAATATCCTTAAAATAAATTTACCCAATAAAAACCCCGGGGCCAAAAAACCAAACCACCCAAACCAAAAAAAAAAACCAAACCAAACCAACCCAAACCAATTTAATATAAATTAAAATTATTATTTTTTTAAAGTTTTCCTTAAGGTTCCCCTTATTCCAAACCCCCACCCCAACACACCCAAACCCAAAAAAAAAAAACCAAAAATACCACCCCACCCAAAAAACCCCCCCCCCCCCCCCCCCCCCCCCCACAAACTTTAAAAATCCCAATAAAAATATTTAAGGGGGTTAAATAAATATTAAAAAAAATTAAAATCATTATATTAATATTAACAAATAATATATATGTATATATTATAAAAATATATGTATAAAATAAGTTAAAAAAATTTTTTTTTATATATAAAAAAAAATTTTATATATCTTATATTTTAAATAAAAACATATATATGTATATATACATATATTTATATATACCCCAATATAAACATATTTTATGTATAAATATACATATGAATTAAATGTATGTATATTTTAAAACATATAGTATAAACATATATGATATATAAAATTTTAAGACATACCTAATAGGCATATATTACATATATATGTATATATTTTAAAGGTATAGTAAATATACATATATACATGTATATATACACATATAAAAACATATATTTTTCCTTTACATATACATATATATAACACACACACACACACCACAAAAACACACAAAAAAAAAATATATATAAAATTTATAATATATTTTTATATATAATATATTATATAAAATATTAGTTTAAATATATATTTATATTATTATTATATTTTTGGGTATATATATTTTATAAAATATTTATATATATTATTGGATATAAATATATGTATATTATATATATATATATAAAATTATATATATATATATATATATATAATATATTATAATATGTGGGGTGTGTGTGTTGTGTGTTGTGTGTGTGTGTGTTTGTGTCTCTCCTTCTCTCTCTCTCTCTCTCTCTCTTTTCTCTCTTTTTTTTATATATATATATAATATAAAATATATATATATATAACCAAATGATAAATATATATATAAAAATAAAAATATTTTATATATTATATATATATTATATATATAATATATTTTTTTTTTTTTTTTTTTTTTTTTTTTTTTTTTTTAACCCCCACACTTATAGGGATAGGAAGCTGTACAGATGTTTTAAATTTATTCTTATTGGCAAGCATCAGTGTCACTGTACATTCAGTGTGATCAAAATATAAATGCCAAACTTACAATCTATTACAAGCAACGGTTACGTTTTGTCATTAGTATCAATCATTATATAAAACGTCATTGTATATTAGTGTCCTCTTTTATCGATATATATTTCCTTTTCTTAGTGTCAGTACTCTTACCATTCAGAATGGCTGCGTCAAGACTAGTGGGGTTAATAGTGTATATATTATATATATATATTAATATATATATATATATTATATATATATATATAAAATATAATATATATATATATATATATATATATATAACTAATATATATGTTATAATATATATATTAATATATATAAAATATAATCTATATATCTTTTATCTATATATAATATAAAATATATATATAATATATATATATATATATATATATTTTTTTTTTTTTTTTTTTTTTTTTTTTTATAAGAGGTTAATACCATGATCGGCTTATTTACAAGACAATTCATCATTCATCGATTGCAGCAGTTTCATTTTTTTTTAAAGAAACAATCGATTTAGTACAAATATGAACATATCAAAATGTGAAAAATGATACAGCGAAAGCCACAGGTTTGCCCTGCTTTGTCTCTTGGTGATTCACCGAGTATTTCTGGTATGAATTCCTCTTTACCAAAATACATGCGGAAAGAATTTATGGTTAATCTCTGTGTACTGTACTGAAGGACGATTTTTAAACCATCAGCAAGAAAGAGCTCATTAATACAAACATCCTTATCAAAGATGTTAAAGATATTTGTATTAATATATTGTACACAAATCTTTCCTTGTTGGTAAAGATTTAGTTGGAAACCTCTGCTATGATTTCAAGGACTTTGTTCGCGAGTAACTGGGCTGTCTCGTCTGACATCTGATCAGTTGCGTAGCAGAAGAAATAGGTGCACCGGCCTCGGAAGGTAAACACCTGGTGGAAATTCATGTATATAAACTTGTGGGCAGCACTGTAATGAAGGAGGTTGGTCATCTGCACATGCTTACCAGTTCCTGGGATGACCTTTGCGAAATCCCCGAGGCTGCTGAAGCCATAATCTCGAATCGGCTCGGGAGATACGGTGTAGAATTTCTTGGGATCCACCTTTGGCAAGACCATCCTACGAACAACCTCCTGCTGCAGGACCCCTCCCGACTTGACCTGAGCTCCGACCTTCCGGTGGAGATCTGCGGCGTACTCCCAGAAGCTCTGTCGCGTGTCCTTGTGCGTGCGCGTGACGACTGCCATGGTGCGGGCGTGGAGACCTAGCACGTGGAGGGGCCGTCGCTGCATGTACCTGCGGAGGTCCGCTGCCAGATTGACGCTGATGTCGTGGTACTCGTCGTCAACGCCCACGTCCTTGACCATCTCCACCATGGCAGTGTTGATCGCAGCCTGTATCCCGGAGCCGAAGGAGACGCCCGCCTTCTTGCACCGCTGGACGAATGTGTCATGTGTCTTCCCCTCCAAGTGGTTGATGATGTGCTTGGTCTCGGGCTTGGCGACGGTCGGACGAGGGAACGCTTTGTGGAGGAGGGGCGCCTTGTTCGCCCTCAGGACCTCGGCCTTCAGCCCTTCCAGGCGCTCCGGGTCCTTCAGAAGCTGCTTTCGAATAAGCTCGTCCTTTGCCGCGATCTCTTCATTGGACAGGAAGATCCCAAGGGGCTTGTCGTCGACCTGGCGTCCGTCGAGGATTGTGTTGAGGATGTCGAGGAAACCTTGGCAGAGGTGGGCGATGGACATGCCATCGCCTATGGCATGATGGGTGCAGGTCATGAAGTTGTACTGGTAGGGGTAAGCTGCCTGGAGTTCGGGCATCGGACATGGCTCGTGGGCGTCGGCGGGCACCAGGCGAGATTTCCAGACGGCCGCGTCCCTCTCGAAGCCTTCGTCCCACATGGCATTGACCACGTCCTGTGTATCTGTCCCTCTTTCAAGGACCTGAAAGGAGTTATGAGAAGTGTGAACTAGAGTAGAGAAGAGTAACAAGTGAGAGCAAGAAGCAAATTATATATATACTTTGGCATCTAAATAAGCCTTCTAAGTAGTTTTACTAACCTTAAAGTTGAGGTCGAGGTCGTCTCGCTTCTTCCACCAAAGTCTTCCCTCTCTTTCACTTATGCATACTTGATATATCGGTGTTTTCCTAAGTACGAAGAGAAAACGTGAAACTCAAACTTTGCCAACGATAATGGCATGTCTCTAACGGAGGAAATATCGAATCGTTAGATTATAGCATATATAAAAAAACAAACGAATAGATAAAAGTGAGTGGAGAACAAGAATGACAGGTAAATACCCATAATGATCAGAATCACAAGCAGCAAGTATCTACCACCCGACCCTACCTCTGCAGCTGAAACAGAGCTTCTTCGACGTCCTCGACCCTGAGCGGCGCCGATGAGTTCAGGGTCATGGCAGGGTTGGCGAAGCGAGCCCCCATATCGTGCCCGATCACAAACATCATCTGAGTGTCGTCCACGGGCCACAGCCACTCCGTCTCCTCCTGAAAATAATTCTTGAAGGCGTGGACTGTCCTGGGGAAAGAGAGGAAGAGGGTGTGCTGTAGGCAGGTAGATTTATTTATTTATTGGAAAATTTCTGCCTCGTCAACATCCAAGGTTATTAGCGGCGTATACAAAATATAGCCATAAGTTGGGGTTTGGGAGCGAAGCCCCAGGTTTGTTTGTGGATTTCCAGGGTCCGAATTCCCTAACGCACTAAACATTGTAAAATCGCTGGTAACTACAGTCACAAACGTAAACAGACAACGGTGGTATTCACCAATAACTTGCCATCGGAGTTGCTATGGTAAATTCTAACAGTGGTCAAAGCACTGTTAAGTCCACTGGTAACATCAGGAAAGACGATGTCATCTCGTGTTTTCTCGTCGAAAAGCAAATATTTGAACAATGTTTTTGTTTATTTATATTACTGATATGATTAGTATGATGGCAAACACATACCACGACCTAGACATGGCGAAAACTACAAATTTCACATGAAACTAGCAAGAAAGCCACAGAAAATTTAATCAAATTATAGATGTGTGTGTGTGTGTGTGTGTGTTTGTGTGTTTTTCTTTG
>NC_051397.1:15835043-15841440 GCF_015228065.2 Penaeus monodon
CATATATGTATATATATATACATATATATGTGTATATATATATATATATATATATATACACACACATACATAGATATGCGTGTGTGCGTGTGTGTGTCTCTCTCTCTGCCCCCCTTGTCTCTCTCTGTCTGTGCCTCTCCCTCCCTCCTTCCCTCTCTCTATTTCCCTTCCACCCTTCCTCTCTCTCTCTTCTTTCCTCCCTTTCTCGTTCAGTCTTTCTCTCTCTCGCTCTCTCCTCCCCACTCTCTCTCTCTGTCTCCCCCCCCCCCCCGTCTCTAAAAATAGAATGAAATGTAATGATTATATAATTACATTTAATCTAGATCTCGAAAGTAAAGAAAGAAAAAAAATGAAAAAAAGTTCTGAACATGCGTAAGTATAAATGCTGATAAACAGTTAGGAATTCCCAGCCGACCTCCTTGAACTGCAGCCGCCTCCCCTCTCCTCCCACCCCAACCGCCTCCCCTCTCCTCCCACCCCACCGCCTCCCCTCTCCTCCCACCCCAACCGCCTCCCCTCTCCTCCCACCCCAACCGCCTCCCCTCTCCTCCCACCCCAACCGCCTCCCCTCTCCTCCCACCCCAACCGCCTCCCCTCTCCTCCCACCCCAACCGCCTCCCCTCTCCTCCCACCCCAGCCATCTCATGCTCCCAAAAAGATACGTTAGATATGCATCATTATCTTCTTCTATTTCCTTAATAGGATTTTCGTCTTTAGATGCGTGAAATGTTTCGTATGCCCATCTACATTTACTTAGCCACTTTCATTTAGTGATTTAGTGTCCAAGTTTACAAGAGAGAGAGAGAGAGAGGGAGAGAGAGAGAGAGAGAGAGAGAGAGAGAGAGAGAGAGACAGACAGACTAAACTAAACGATGTTTCATACCGCTGGCATGGATTCCATGGATCCCCAGCTTCGATAGGCTGCATATCTTTTTATACATATATTTTTTCTGATTAACCTGTTCTGCCCTCCGCTAAAAAGGGCTCTATCGGTAATATCATTCGTTCTTTAAATAACGTCTCTTGGCCTTGACAGATAGCACTTAAAATCAGCAAGTGACTCAGCATTCATGCAACTCATGCAGAACCATCTATCGGGCAGAAGACTACCTTTCCGGAGACACCTATTGGTTTACAATTACCACGCCATGAGATGATCTGCTTCCCCTTGTGGTAGTCCTATTTTATCAGGAACACAAACATGCTGGAGCCAGTTGGCGCTCATGAGTGTCAACGAGGATTTCCAAACTGATCAATATTAGGTGTTGTGTCATCATCACGTCGGTAAGATAGCTGTTTTATTGTACAGGAAGTTAGCCCACGGTACTTACCGTCATTAGCGCAGGTTTTAAGGGTTTTATTTACATATAAATAACAACGAGAGGAGTAATCTTTATCCTGTTGATTCATGCAGGACTTCATCTTACTTTTCATACGGTACCGTGTTTGCGTTTGATGGTCCTGTGGTGAATTTTCCTCTCGTAAGCCGGCACTTTTCAAGGTATGGAAAAAGGGCATATCAACTAGTGCTAATAATTTCTAAAATCATAGGCTTGATTTGATTTAAAGTTAAAAAACCTCTACTTGTAATGTGTATATGTACTTTACAATAATATTCAGCATGATTATCAAGATTGAGCAAAACAACGCAAGATAGAGCAGAGGAACACAAAGCCAAGGCCTTTTAGTTCTACTGCTTTATTAGGAGATATTTCAAAGGGCATCAGATCTACAGCACAATGCCTAGAGGTTACTCGTCCCACACATGGTTCAGGCTGAGCACCAAAGGGGTCCCTGTACCGCATCAGGGGAAACACCCCTTCGCGCCTCCAGCCACCTGCTCGCAGGGGAATAACGAAGGGCATAGACTCCTTAGTCTGTGTTCGTATCTTGCTATATATTTTTGTTGTGTATTTTGTCTGCTATCATAAGTTATTGCAAGTATACGTGCCGTCTGCGTAGATCCCAAGGTTGACGTTTTTTATTTTTAAAATTTATCATTATGAAACTACTACTACTACTAATTATTATTATTATTTTATTATTATTATTATTATTATTATTATTATTATTATTATTATTATTGTTATCATTATATATATATATATATATATATATTTTTTATTTTTTTTTTATTTTTTCTTTTTTTTCTTTTTTTTTTTTTTCTTTTTGACCAGGGACGCCTATCTCTCTCTCTGAATAAACCTTTAACGTCTCCATCACTTCTAGTTTGTTTCCGGTTCTTGGCATTCCTCGTCTGTGGTTCTTATTGCGAATTCTATGGTCTTTGATTGTGATTGTGATTATTATGAACATCGACATCGACATAAACGCCATCACTATTGCCACCATCAGCAGCAGCAACAACAACTTTAACATTAACGATAACAAGAACATTAACATTGACGTCAACACTAACATTAACATCGACATCGACTTCAACATTACCATCACCATCATCATTATTAACATTAACATCACTAGCACCATAATTAACATTTACATTAATACTAACATCATCATTAACTTTAACGTTAACATTAATATCGCCTTCAACATCATCACCATCATTATCAACATTAACATTTGATAACGACGCCGAGTTCATCATCATCACTATTAACATTAAGGTTAACGTCAACATCAACATCATCAACAACAAAAACATCATCCTCATAAACATCATCAGTACTGATACCCTATAACTACAACTACTACTATTATTGCTAATTACATAACCAACATTCAATTTTTTTTATGTTTTTTTATTTTTTTATTTTTTTTTTTTTTTAGATAAACAGAATATGTTATTTAACTTTAAAATAAGTTATTGGAGCTAAATAAGATAAAGCCATTCGCGTTTCGTAAGCAAAAGATTCGAAGAAAAAATATCGAGATTGCAAATAGCATGTTTAATCGACATGAGAATCATACAATTGTTGATAATGAATGAAAAAAAATTATAGGTTAAATTCCCTCTCTCTCTTTCTATGAGAGAAAGATCAATATAAGAAAATAGTAAAGAAAGGAGCTCGCGGTGTTGGTCTCGTCTGCGAATCTGTCTTTTCCTCATTGTTTTGCAGGTATGATTCCACATGGCTTCAGATACCATGGCAGGGTACTCAAAACTACCCAACCTTACAAGGTTCGAAGGACGCGAACCGTTTAACCACATCGTACCTTCCGATCTCCTTACTATATTGTAAGCCACCCGTACAAAAAAAAAAAAGTTTTACAGTGTAGTAAGCACATTGCAAGGTCCGTGTTTACATTGTAAGTTAATTCCATTGACTACCAAAAGAGGGCAGCTCGTTAGTTAATTAACCAATCAGCAGTCAGCATGTTAGAAGTAACAACCAGTGGAAAACCATGGCAGACTTGCCACGCTTCCAACGGTCACCATCACCATGAAAGGCTCAGCGACGGTCTCCCCGAGTGATATTTTCAGAGATTCAACTGTTATAAAATAAACGAACTATGATTAATTTTCCTGATTAACTACTTTCCATCGTACAAGCTATATGTATATATACACATTATTATTTCTCATGTTTCTAACATTCATAACCTGTTATGAAGTCTCACATGTGACTTATTGTTATATACATTTCTTTCGGAAGCGTTATCAAAAAATCATGTTAAAGTGAATCAGTGTAAACAAGCATACACAAGTTACTGATCATCGGGATAATAATTCTAGAAAACATTGTTTTGTTGGATACGATATAGCAAAACAAATCTAAGAAATCAGATATTGCAATAAATGCTTATCCTTTTTCATGGATACAAGTAAGGGTTCCCGATAACCGTGCCTTTCACGCCGCAATGCTCGGTCACGAAGATGAGCAGCCACCAAAACGTTATTTGTCGTCTGTCAGCTCAATTTACAGTCAACCTATATTTGATTCGAGATAACGATACAGTATTGAAAACAAGGAAAATACTAGACAATTTAAATTACCGGCATTAAACATGGAAAAGGCATGTTATAGTAAATTTGCGCTCATCACTTAATTTCATATTCAAAAATACAAATGTATGTAGACATGGTTTTACACATATGGAATTACACATATAAATATGAATCTTTACAGTAAAAAGAAACACGATTAGTGAAAATGGGAAATGACCTTTGCTGAAGCGCCGGACCATGTCATCGCTTTCTGCTGAAATATTATCTTTTATGAATTAGTAAAAAAAAAAGAAAAAAAAAAGAAAAAGAAAAAGAAAGAAAGAAAGAAAAAAAAAAGACAAGAATTTCATCTATATTTCAGCTCCTAAGAGTAGATGCAGTTTTATTGAACAGTGACACTCCCACACATTTCCAAATTCAAACTGGGACATTCTCCAATATAGACTTGTCAATTGTCTCACCTGATTCACAGATGAATTTCACTTGGCAGGTTATGGAAGACTTACATGGAAGCGACCACTTTCCAATAATTTTGGAGGAGGTGAATGGTATTCCAGTCAATGGAGTGCAGAGATGGCGACTTGAACATGTGGACTGGAAGCTTTTTAGATCAACTGCAGTATTGCATGGATCTGTGAATGATTTCCAGTGTGTTCAGGATGCTGTTAATCACTTCACATCACGAATTCACTTTGCAGCAGAAGCATTCATTCCCAAAAGTAGCGGGCATTATCGTCGACCTTCGGTACCATGGTGGTCTGATGAATGCCAACAAGCTGTTAGAGCAAAGAAAGCTGCATTAAGGCAGTTGAAACGACGCCCCAGTGATGTAACCTTGATCCATTACAAAAAGACTCGAGGCAAGGCCAGGTGAGTGCTAAAGGAGGCCAGACGGACATCATGGAGACAGTATGTCTCCTTAATTAACTCTGGGACCCCCTTAGCATGGGTATGGGACAAGGTGCGTAAGATCGCTGGAAAGAGCACATCACTGTCACCACCTACTTTGAAGATTGATGGCATAATCATCACAGATAAAAACATGGCAGAGATCTCCTCTGGAGCATCTTACACTGCCCGATTCTCCACTCTTCGGGCTGAACAGGAACGACACCCGGTGTCGTTCTTCAGTAGGACTGCAGCAGAACTTCCATACAACTTGCCATTTTTGCGCAAGGAGATGGACTCTGCTTTACAGCTCTGTCGTAAGACTGCCCCAGGAAGTGACGATATTCCATACCAAATGATATCTCACTTACCAGAGAGCTCCCAGAAGTTCTTGTTGGACCTATTCAATTGGATATATAGGGAGGGTACAGTGCCATCCACATGGAAAGAGTCTATAATCATTCCTGTCCTTAAACCTGGCAAGGATGCTTCCACACCAGGAAAATACAGACCAATTTCCCTCACCAGTTGCATCTACAAGCTGATGGAGAAAATGGTAAACTTCAGGTTGACATGGCTGCTAGAAAAGGAAAACGTGCTGACTCCATATCAATATGGCTTTAGAAGATTGAGATCGACCACAGATTCACTTGTAACGATGGAAACTGCTATACAGAATTCCTTCGCACAGCAATGTCACATGTTAGCAGTCTTCTTTGACCTTGAAAAGGCTTATGATACTACTTGGAAGCATGGCATACTCAAGAAGTTGTATGACATTGGTTTAAGAGGAGCATTACCTACCTTCATACAAAACTTCCTTGCTAACAGGAAATTTAAAGTTCGGGTGGGAAACAGTTTCTCTAACCTGGAAGATCAGCTGGAAGGGGTCCCACAAGGGAGTGTGACCCTGTTTGCCATTGCTATAAATGACATTGTAAAGGTTGTTCCAAGTTCTGTCTCATGTAATCTGTATGTGGATGACTTTACACTGTACTGCTCAGGAGGAAGCTTACAGGATGTGCAAGGACACATGCAGGCTGCAATAAATCAGGTTGTACAGTGGACAACATATCATGGGTTCAAATTTTCCCCAAGCAAGACCATGGCTATGCATTTCCACAAACAAGGAAAATTCCACCCTTCCCTGTATTTAGGAGGAAACCCACTGCAATTTGTCCAAGAGGTGAAGTGCTTGGGTCTAATTTTTGACTCAAGGCTTACATGGGTGCCGGAGGCCCCTGTAGATATGGTGGCAGTTGGGGCGAAAGACCTTACTTTGGGAGGAGGAGTCTCCTCAATAGACCCCTCACTCCTACTCCATTTCTGGTGAAATTCACCAGAGGCAGTTTCAGCAATTGGGGACTGAGGTTTAAAAGAAGTGGCAGAGTGTGTGGTGTAAGAAGCATTGGAGGGCAAGGGTTGGTGGGAAGGAGGATGAGCCAGAACCGAAGCAAAGGATTTACCTGGCTGTGCAAAATAGCAAGGCACGTGCTTGCTCTGGAAAACAATTCCTCCTTGCTCTTATATCAATATCTTCTCAAATTGTACTTTACACTACTTTTTGCCAGAAGTTTCATGATTTTTTTTTTGGCC
>NC_051397.1:15841540-15856540 GCF_015228065.2 Penaeus monodon
CTTATCCCTTGAAACACCACAAGACCCCGTTTCTTTTTTACATTTTTTTAAAAAAAGGGAAAAGGGGAAAGGAATTTACTTTTTTCCAGGGGGTTTCCTATGCAGGACGGGTTTTTAAAGGAATCCCCTTCCTCTAAAAGGAGTTTCACCTCAGTTAGAAAAAGGGGGGTCTATTCCTGTTCCAGAATTCCTTCACCCTCTGAAACACCCCCTAACGGAAAACCCGCCTTCCGCGGGGGGGGGGGCTTGAGGCCCCAATGTTTGGTGACCCGGGCCCAGAGGACTTCCCATACGGGAGGGGTCACCATGAGGGATGAGAAAAAAAGGTTTCTTGGGCCCCAAAGGGCCCTATAAAGGGGGGATGGTACACCCCCCCCTGGTTCATTATCTGGCCCGGGGAGAACTCTCCCATTGTGTTTCCGTGCATGGCATCCCGTAATACGGTTGTTTGTTTGATTTTCAAATTATTGCCGCGTCAACAGCTAAGGCTTAGCGGCGAATCCCTTTTAAATAGAAATTTTAAAATAATTAAAATTTTAAAAAATCTATCAATAAAATTTTAAAATAAAAATAAACAAATAAAAAAAAACAAACAAAAATATTAGCTTTAATAAAAAAATTTTGCAAAACTTATGCAAAATTTAAATTTTTTGAAAAATTAGTCTCCCAAAGGGAAACTAAAAAGACCCTTAGTCCCAATCCTCCCCAATACATTTTTCAGTTTATGGGGAGAAAAGTACATACTCTTTGTTTGAGAATGTTGAAAATTTTCCACTAATGTGCGATCGTTAAGGCTCTTGGCATCCTTTCACAAAAGTGTTTGTTTTAGCCTCATCGGCCCAGAGTCAGTTTGTGTGCCGATTTTAGTTTTGTTAATGCAATTTCCCACTTTTGGGTTTAGGGTGGTTTCTAGTCGCCCAACTGCCAAGGTCATCTCTAATCTCTCGCAGTTTTTTTCTGGAGGTATGCCTCCATTTTTCCCTTTCCCATTTTTTGCAAGACAACTCCTTAGCCGGTTTCAGGTCGGTGTGTGGGGGGGGAAAACGAGCATCCAGGCTGAGCAGCAGCTCCCTTTGGCCTTTGATAGCTCGTTCTTTCCCACTGATACCAACATTGTGGCACCCAACACAGAGTTCCCTTTTTTGCGTTTTGACCCA
The DNA here is from genome assembly GCF_015228065.2 of Penaeus monodon. Lineage (NCBI taxonomy): Eukaryota > Metazoa > Arthropoda > Malacostraca > Decapoda > Penaeidae > Penaeus > Penaeus monodon. Next base: position 15,842,698 of record NC_051397.1, read on the forward strand.
GGCAAGCCAATCTTGAACTTCCCTTACTACTGGAGGGATGGTTTTAAACCTTGATTGCTTGAAAAGCATACAAGATCACAAATATAAATAGAAGGGTTCGTAAGATCTCTAGTCATTTTAATGCTGCAAGGATGCATGAACTCTGCAGTAAAGATCGAGGCGAAGAAAGACTGCCAATGCAGTTCCTTTGCTCATGCTGCAAACCCACACCATTTTCAGTTTTCGAACCATCGGTATATATTGCCCTGACCCTTTGGTACTTAGAAATTGTTGAAGAAATCTCTCTTGCCCTCTGCTCAACTCCCCCTTTTTCCCCAATTCGACTAAATCCACTGGGACTTGATTAGCCCAAGGGGGGGAATTTTGGGGAATTCCAACGCCAGAACCTTAGTGAGACTAAAATTTAAGATCTCCACAAGATTCTCTTTTCCCTCCATGGGATCGGCCTAAAGGGGGGTTGAAAACCAATCGGGATGAGGAGACCGGGAATCCTTTTGTAGTCTCGTGTAGAAATCAGGTTCAATAGTCCCGGTGTAATGAAAGAGGTGGTTCTCACTTCGCATACAGGGTTTCCACAGGTAAAGACCTGAAAGCCCCAGTACAGATTTGAGAGTTTCAATAAACTGAGCCCAACATCCGTAGAACAGTGGAGTTGCAAAAGAATCACCTCACAGCCATAATCAAGCTTACTACAAATAAGTCTCGGTAAAGCCGTAGAAGCGTTGTGCGGTCTGCACCCCAAGAAAAATGTGAAAAAACCCGAAAAATTACAAAGCGCTTTTGTACCCTTCACTTTTAACTTTTTGAGTGAGGCCCCATGAATCTTGAGTCAAAAATTAGACCAAGTACTTCACCTTTTGGGACAAATTTGCAGGGGGTTTTCCTCAAAATACGGGGAGGGGGGAATTTTTCCTTTTTTGTGGAAAATGTATAGCCATGGTTTGTTTGAAAAAAATTTGAACCAGATATTTTGCCCACTGTAAACCGATTTATTGAGCCTGCATGGTCCTTGCAATCCGTAACTTCCTCCTGAGCAGTACAGGTAAAGCTCCACATCAGATTACATGAGACAGAACTTGGAACAACTTTTAAAAGTCATTTATAGAAATGGCAAACAGGGTCACACTTAAGACACTCCCTTGGGGGACCCTTCCAGTGGTCTTCCAGGTTAGAGAAACTGTTTCCCACCCGACTCTAAATTTCCTGTTAGCAAGGAAGCTTGTATGAAGGAGGAAATTTCCCTTTTAAACCAATGTCATACAGTTCAGATATGCCGTTTCCAATTGGTTTTGAAAACCCTTTTCAAGGTAAAAGAAGACGCCAACAGTGCGCGCGTGCAAGGGAAATTTCTGTATGCATTTTCCACCACAAGTGCATTTTTGTGGGTGATCTAAATTTTTTCTAAAGCCATATTGATATGGGTAAACATGTTTTTTTTTTTAGCACCATGTAAACCCTGAAGTTTACCATTTCCCATCACTTGCAGATGCAGCTGGTGGGAAAATGGTCTGTAATTTTTCCTGGTGCGGAAGCATCTTTCCCGGGTTTAGGAACGGAATGATTTACCCTTTTTCCCATGGGATGGACTACCCCCCCTATAGATCCTATTGAATAGGCCCCAACAGGAACTTCTCGGAGCTCTCCGGTAAGTGAATATCATTTGATATGGAATATGTCACTTCCTGGGGCAGTCTTACGGCAGAGCTGTAAAGAGAGTCCTCCCCTTGCGAAAAAAATGGCAAATTTGTATGGAATTTCTGTGCGTCCTATGAAGAAGACATTGGGTGTTTTCCCTGTTCAGCAGGGAGGGGGGAGAATCGAGGTGTAAGAGCTCCAGAGGAATTCTGCCAGGATTTAGCTAGCTCATAGAAATATCTTTTTGTCTTGATGATTATGCCCTATTTTCAGAGCGGGTTGTGATGGGATGTGCTCTTTCAGCAATTTACGCACCTTGTCCCACACCCTTTGCAAAGGGGGTCCCAGATTTTAAAACAGGAGAATACTGTCTACGACGTCCGTCAGCCCCCTTTAGCACGCGGCCGGGCCCTTTGGCACGGGTCTTTTATAATTGATCAAGGTTAAAATGTGGGGCGTCTTTCAACTCCTTAATGCAGTTTTCCTTGCTCTGAAGCTTGTTGGCATTCATCAGACCCCCAGGATGGGGGTCGACGGTACGTCCCTATTTGGGGAATGGATGCTTCTGCTCAAGGGGAAATTTCGGATGTGAAGTGATTAACAGCATCTTGAACCACTGGAAAATCATTCCAGATCCTTGCAATACTGAGTTGATCTAAAAGATCCAGTCTGCATGTTCAAGTCGCCACTCTGCACTCCATTGAGGGAATACCATTCCCTCCCCCAAAAAATTTTTGGGAAAAATGGCCCCGGCTTCCATGAAATCTTCCAGACCTGCAAGTAAAGTTCAACTTAAATCGGTGAGCTTTTGATAGGTATTTTGGAGAAGCCCCAGTTTGAACTTGGAAATGTGGGGGAGTGTCACTTTTCGTAAAACTCATTACTCTTAAAAAAAGGACTCAAAGGGCCCCTTCCTCGAGGGTTGCCAAAAAAGTGTTCCCCAGAGGTGATGCGCCCTTTAAAAATCCCCAAGAGTAGAAAGGATGGGGCAATGCCAAGTACATCTTCCAAATCATCTTTTTGAATTTTTTGGAGGGGGGAGAGGATGCAACAGGGGTAAGGTGTTCAACCCTATTCTCACACCCTTTACCGAGGTTGTCTGCAGGGGGGGGCCTGGAAGGGAATTCTTGACGTCCCATTATGTATCCCCCCATGAGGTCCATTGTCAAAGGTCCATAATGGGCTTGAATTTGAATCTTCTCGGGGAAATCGGATGTTTTTCCCTGGTCATAATCTCTTGTAGACATAACAAACGGGGTTATGTGAAGCTACAATTTGCAGTTTTCCCATTTTTCATAATTCCCCGACAGTTCCCTTGGATTAGGGTATCCAGTTTTAGATTATTTTTAAAAAGGTGTTTTGGCAGCCCTGTGGGCAAGGGGTTTCTCACACCTTTAGGTGTCCCTTTCCCTGATCCGGGAGTACCTTTTAATGGTTGTTTACCTGGGGAACTAGTTTTCCCCGGTTTCCCTTGGACAGGTTCAGGATTTCTTTTGCCGGGCAAAGAGCGGGGCCCGAGCCTTTTCTTCAGGGGGATTCGTCTAGCAGCGAGGCCCCCGTGGATTTGTGGCAGTGGAGTCTTTTGCACAGGCTCAGGATTCCTTTTCCTGGGCAAAGGGTGTGCCCGAGCCTTACTTCAGGGGCATTTTGCCTAGCGCAGAGGCCCCGGGGAGTGGTGGCAGCTGGAGCTTCCCGTTGAGGCCTCTGGGGCCCCTTTCCCGATGGGTCCAAAGCCCTTTCTTTGGGGGGAGGAGCTCCCCAAAAGCCCTCACTCCTCTCCGTTTCTGGTGGAACAACTCACCGGGCATGTCAGCAATTGGGGGGCTGAGGTTTTTGGGAAGTGGCAGAGTTATGCTGTAAGAAGCATTGGAGGGGAAGGGTTTGGGGGGAAGGAGGGGGGTGGGTAGAAAACCCAAGCAAAGATTACCTGGCTTGCAAAAAAGCACGGGCACGTCGCTTTGCCTGGAAAACTAACTTTCCCTTGCTCCTTATTACCAATACTTCCTTTTTAAAATTTTTACCTTTACACTGCTTGAAAAAGCTTCAGAGCTCTTTGCAGTGGTAAAAAATATTGGACCTGAAGTTGTCATCTCCTGATGACCTTTTTGTACCACACCTTACACATACTCTTGGTTTCCATTTTCTTAAAACGGAAAAAGTTTGGGTCCCTGCCCCAAAACCCCGGGAGGGAAAAACACCGCCAGGGTTGGGGACATAGGCTACCCTTTAGGTGGGTTACCATGCTAATTAACCGATTCTGGAAGGGCAACGTGTTAAAGTTAGAAGAAAAGTGGTGTCGACGTTCCAAACCAAACAATGCCATACATTTAAAAATTTTCTGTTCCCCTAAAGTTTCTCCTCAGAAACCTCATAGGGTTTGGGAAAAAAAAATCCCCTTTCACTGATTGAGGGTTTTGGGAGGAACTTGAAATTGGCCCCGGAATGTCGCATATCGCACGCAACGTTCATCCGTCTGGTGACGAAACCTCAACTATCAGGGACCCCTCTCCTTTTGGGGGGGGTTCGAGGAAAAACTTTCAAACTTCAACAAATTTTTTATGTACTTCAAAATTTCAGATCCTGTTGAAAACACCCAATGGGCTTCATATAGGGATTACTATATAAATGTTTTTTATATTTACCAGGGAAGATTTTTTTAGTGGATTGGGGATTTTCCCTTCTTACCTGGTTTTGGGGGCCCGGGGAAACCCTTTCGATTCCCCTTCTTCCCTTGGGGGTGGAAAAAGGGTTTCCCAAAGGGGCAATACGTGATGTTCCAGAGGGAATGGTCGGGGGGTTGCGTAGGCGTCAGGGAGAGGTAGATCTTTGGAAATTTGTAGTTCTACAAATTTGAATTCTTCATTTTTCCCCCCCCCCCACCCCCCATGGAGTCCCAAAGAGGGGAAATATATTGGGGGTTTAAAATTCCCAAAACAAGGGGTAATGAGGAAATATACGCAGCCACTATTTCAGTATGAGGCAGTGGGGACCCATGCGTAAAGACTGAATAGGCGCTTGCCCTGCCCAATGACCCCCGCCGATTTACTTTACCCGGGCCTTGATCAAGCCGCCCGTCTAAACCCGAATAAAAGGCCCCAAAAAGGGGATCGCCAAACCCCCAGACTCCGTCTCCTGGTAATCCGGGGTCCCGCACGGGAAAACACGGGAGGGGTTCTCCCTGGTCCAAGATGGAAAAGAACCAGGGGGGGGTGAACCCATCCCCCCCATAGGGCCCTTTGGTGCACCAGGAAGCCATTTTGTCTCATCCCCATGGTGCCCCTCCAGATGGGTAGCCCTCTGGTCCGGCTCACCCCGATCATTGGGACCACAAGCCCCCCCACCCCGGCAAGGCGGCTTCCGTTTGGGGGGCCGTAAACAGGAGACAGGGTCCTGGAGGTTTTAGCGATGCTGCCGCTGGCCCTAACTAGCAACACACCTTTTGGTCCTTTATTCTGATTAAGGGGGGGCGATCAAGGCCCGGTCGTCAATCCTGGTCAAATATCTAGGTCAAGCAGGTATTATTCAGTCGGCACGCATAAAATCCCCCGACTGCCACAGTACTGTAACAGTGGCTGCGTATATTTCCTCATTCCCCCGTGCGTTGGGGGGATTTTTTAGCCCAACATAGCTTCCCCCCGTTCTCCTGGTGGGTGGGGGGGGTGAGAAAAAAATTGTAATTTGTATGAGTACTACAAAGATACAAAAAATACTCCTCCTGACAACTTTCCAATCCCCCCACCTTCCCCTGCAACATCACATGTTGTCACTCGGAGGGCCCTTTTTAGTTCCAAAGGCAAGAATGGGAATCGTAAAGGTTCCCGGGCCCCCCAAACCCGGAAGAAAAGGGAAAAAATCCCCTCAATCCACTAAGGAAATTTACCTGGTAAATTGAGAGTATTTCATATATAAGTACCTAGTAGTGAAACCATTTATGGTGTATCCATATGGATCTTGATATTTTTTAAGTATTGGAAAATAGTTGAGGTATGTCAACGTGATCCTCGCATCACCTACAGCGGATGGTAGCCCGATATTTAGGTTCATCACCGATTAAGTGACCGTCCGTGCGATATGCAACCCCTGGGGCCAAATTTTTTGTTCCCTCACAAAACCCCCAACAGTGTAAGGAATTTTCTTTTCCGAGACCCCGATGAAATATTCTGAGGGGAAAAAATTTTGGGAACTAGAGAATTTTAATTTTGGGCAGTAAAAAATTCAAGAAGAAAGTTTACGGTTTTGGGGAACAGTCTACACCAGCTCTCCCTTCTAACTTTTAATACGTTAAACGCTTTCCCCTCCAGGGTTATGGGATGGGCCAACTCTTTTTCCGTTTTTAAAAAAAAAATGGGCAACCCCGATATTGGGAAAGTGTGGTACGACAGGTCCAAGAAGAGACAACTGTCCGGCCAATATGTTTACCCTGCAAAGAAGTCTGAAATTCTTCAAAGTAGTGTAAAAGGACAAATTTTGGGAAAAAAGATTGATAATAAGGAGCAAGGAGGAAGTTAGTTTTCCAGGGAAAGCGACGTGCCTGTGCTATTTTACAGCCAGGTAAATCCCTTTTCTTTGGTTTTGGCTTCCCCCTTCCACCAAACCCTTTCCCCCCAATGCTTCTTAACCACACACCCGCCACTTCTTTTTAAACCCCAGTCCCCAATTGCTGAAATGCCTCTGGTGAATTTCACCAAAAGGGGTAGGATGAAGGGGGTTTTTGAGGGACTCCTCCTCCCAAAGTAAAGGGCCTTTTGCCCCAACTGCCACCAATCTACAGGGGCCCCCGGCACCCATGTAAGCCTTTAGTCAAAAAATTAAAAACCCAAGCACTTCACCTCTTGGACAAATTGCAGTGGGTTTCCTCCTAAAACAGGGAAGGGTGGGAATTTTCCTTGTTTGGGAAATGCATACCATGGTCTTGCTTTTGGGGAAAATTTGAACCCCCTGATATTTGTCCCCTGTACAACCCGATTTTTTGCAGCCGCATGTTCCTTTTCACATCCCGTAAGCTTCCTCCGACAACATGTAAAGCATCCACATACGATTACATGAACAGAACTTGGAAAAACCTTTACAATGTCATTTTTTGCAATGGAAAAAGGGGCACATCCCTTTTTGGACCCCTTCCGTGATCTTTCCCGGTTAGAGAAAATGTTTCCCCCCCGAACTTTTAAATTTTTCCCGTTAGCAAGGGAATTTTTTTATGAAGGTAGGTAATGCTCCTCTTAACCAATGTCATACAACTTCCTTGAGTATGCCATGCTTCCAAGTAGTATCATAAGCCTTTTCAAGGTCAAAGAAGACTGCTAACATGTGACATTGCTGTGCGAAGGAATTCTGTATAGCAGTTTCCATCGTTACAAGTGAATCTGTGGTCGATCTCAATCTTCTAAAGCCATATTGATATGGAGTCAGCACGTTTTCCTTTTCTAGCAGCCATGTCAACCTGAAGTTTACCATTTTCTCCATCAGCTTGTAGATGCAACTGGTGAGGGAAATTGGTCTGTATTTTCCTGGTGTGGAAGCATCCTTGCCAGGTTTAAGGACAGGAATGATTATAGACTCTTTCCATGTGGATGGCACTGTACCCTCCCTATATATCCAATTGAATAGGTCCAACAAGAACTTCTGGGAGCTCTCTGGTAAGTGAGATATCATTTGGTATGGAATATCGTCACTTCCTGGGGCAGTCTTACGGCAGAGCTGTAAAGCAGAGTCCATCTCCTTGCGCAAAAATGGCAAGTTGTATGGAAGTTCTGCTGCAGTCCTACTGAAGAACGACACAGGGTTGTTCGTTCCTGTCAGCCCGAAGAGTGGAGAATCGGCAGTGTAAGATGCTCCAGAGGAGAAACTCTGCCATGTTTTTATCTGTGATGATTAGGCCATCTATCTTCAAAGTAGGTGGTGACAGTGATGTGCTCTTTCCAGCGATCTTACGCACCTTGTCCCATACCCATGCTAAGGGGGTCCCAGAGTTAATCAAGGAGACATACTGTCTCCATGATGTCCGTCTGGCCTCCTTTAGCACTCACCTGGCCTTGCCTCGAGTCTTTTGTAATGGATCAAGGTTACATCACTGGGGCGTCGTTTCAACTGCTTAAGCAGCTTTTTTGCTCAACAGTTTTGGCTCATCAGACCCCCATGGACCGAAGGTCGACGATAATGCCCGCTATTTTTGGGAATAAATCTTCTGCCCCAAAGTGAATTCTGAGTGAAGTGGTAACAGCATCTTGAACACACGGGAAAACTTTCAAGACCCATGCAATACGCAGTGATCAAAAAAAGCTTCCGCCAAGTTCAAGTGCCATCTTGCATCATTATGGGGTACCATTTATCTCCAAAATTTTGGAAAAATGGTCGCTTCCAGTAAGTTTCCATAACCGCCAAGTGAAAATCATCTTGAAAAGGTGAACAAATTGCAAGTCATATTTGGGAATGTCCCCGTTGAATTTTGGGAAAAGTGGGGAGTGTACTGTTCAATAAAACCATCTACTCTTAGGGGTGAAAATAGATGAAATTCTTTTTCTTTTTTTTTTTTTTTCTTTTTTCTTTTCTTTTTTTTTTTTTTTTTTTTTTTACTAATTTTAAAAGATAATATTCAGCAGAAAACGAGGAGGGGGCGCTTTAGCAAAGGTCATTTCCCCTTTCATAATCGTGTTTCTTTTTACTGTAAAGATTCAATTTTTAGGTAATTCCATAGTGTAAAACCATGTCTACATAATTTGATTTTTGAATATGAAAATTAAATGATGAGCGCAAATTAATAAAATGCCTTTTCCCGTTTTAAGCCGGGAATTTAAATTTTCAGTATTTTCTTTTTTCAAACTGTACGTTATCTGAATCAAAAAGGTTTACTGTAAATGAGGGACAGACGACAAATAACGTTTGGTGGGGGGCCATTTCGTGACCCAGCATTGGGCGTGAAAGGCACGGGTTATCGGGAACCCCTTTCTTGTATCCCTGAAAAAGGGTAAGCATTTTTTGCAAAATCTGATTCTTAGATTTGTTTTGCTATATCGTATCAACAAAACAATGTTTTCTAGAATTATTATCCCGATTTAGATTACGAACCTTGTGTGTATGCTTGTTTACACTGATTCACTTTAACATGATTTTTTTGATAACGCTTCCGAAAGAAATGTATATAACAATTAGTCACATGTGAGACTTCATAACAGGTTATGAATGTTAGAAACATGAGAAATAATAATGTGTATATATACATATAGCTTGTACGATGGAAAGTAGTTAATCAGGAAAATTAATCATAGTTCGTTTATTTTATAACAGTTGAATCTCTGAAAATATCACTCGGGGAGACCGTCGCTGAGCCTTTCATGGTGATGGTGACCGTTGGAAGCGTGGCAAGTCTGCCATGGTTTTCCACTGGTTGTTACTTCTAACATGCTGACTGCTGATTGGTTAATTAACTAACGAGCTGCCCTCTTTTGGTAGTCAATGGAATTAACTTACAATGTAAACACGGACCTTGCAATGTGCTTACTACACTGTAAAACTTTTTTTTTTTTGTACGGGTGGCTTACAATATAGTAAGGAGATCGGAAGGTACGATGTGGTAAAGCGGTTACAACGTTCTCGACCTTGTAACGGCTGGGTAGTTTTGAGTATCCTGGCCATGGTATCTTGAAGCCATGTGGAATCATACCTGCAAAACAATGAGGAAAAGACAGATTCGCAGACGAGACCAACACCGCGAGCTCCTTTCTTTACTATTTTCTTATATTGATCTTTCTCTCTCTCATAGAAAGAGAGAGAGGGATTTTTTTTTTTTTTCATTCATTATCAACAATTGTATGATTCTCATGTCGATTAAACATGCTATTTGCAAACTCGATATTTTTTCTTCGAATCTTTTGCTTACGAAACGCGAATGGCTTTATCTTATTTAGCTCCAATAACTTATTTTAAAGTTAAATAACATATTCTGTTTATCTAAAAAATAAAAAATAAAAAAAAAAAAAATGTATGTAGATGCAAACAACTAAAAAAATCTTTCATAAAAATTATGCTGTACATGTTAGGAGTAATTGATGTTTTAGCATTAGCAATAATAGTAGTAGTTGTAGTTATAGGGTATTAGTACTGATGATGTTTATGAGGATGATGTTTTTGTTGTTGATGATGTTGATGTTGACATTAACCTTAATGTTAATAGTGATGATGATGAACTCGGCGTCGTTATCAATGTTAATGTTGATAATGATGGTGATGATGTTAGGCGATTTAATTTTAAAACGTTAATTTAATGATGTTTTTATTTTAAGTAAAGTTAATTTGGGGCTATGATTTTATTTAAAAGAAGGGATGGTAATGTGAAGTCGAGCGATGTTAATGTTAGGTTGACGTCAATGTTAATTTTTGTTATTTTAATTTTAAAATTTGTTGTTGCTGCTTGAGGTGGCAATAGTGTGGCTTTTAGTGATGTCGATTTTAAAATTAATCACAATCACAACAAAGCCCATAAAATTTCGAAATAAAACCACAGACGGGGGAATGCCAAGAAACCGGAAAAAACTAAAGTGATGGAGACGTTAAGGTTTATTCAAGAGAGAGTGGGCGCCCCGGCCCCAAAAAGAAAAAAAAAAAAAAAAAAAAAGGGGAAAAAATAAAAAAAAAATAAAAAAATAATATTAAATATATAATATAATGATAAAAAATAAAAAATAAAAAAAATAATAATAAAATAATAAATAATAAAAAATAATAAAAATTAGTAGTTAGTAGTTCATAATGAAAAATTTTTAAAAAATAAAAACGTCAACCTTGGGATCTACGCAGACGGCACGTTTATTGAAATAACTATGATACAGAAAAAAATACACAACAAAAATATATAGCAAGTACAACACGATAAGGAGTCATGCCTTCGTTTTTCCCCCTGCGAGCGGTGGTGGAGGCGCGGGGGGGTGTTCCCCTGAAAGCGGTACGGGGACCCCTTTGTGTCACCCTAAAACCTTGTGTGGACGAGAAAATCAGGCTTTTGGGGTTAAAATCTGATGCCCTTTGAATACTCCAAATAAGGTAAACAAAAAGGCCTTTGGTTTTGTTTTCCCTTTGCTTATCTTGCGTTTTTTTGCTAAATCTGATATCATGCAAATTTATTGTAAAGACTAAAAACCTTACAAGTAAGGGTTTTAATTAAATCAAATCAACCTATGTTTTTTAGAAATTATACAAGTTGATATGCCTTTTTCCATCCCTTTGGAAAAGTGCCGGTTACGAGGGGAAAAAATTCCCCAAAGGACCATAAAACGCAAACACGGACCGTATGAAATAAGATGAGTCCTCCCTAAATCAAAGGTAAAGATTTACCCCTCTCGTTGTTTTTAAGTAAAAAAAACCCCTTAAAACCGCGCAAGACGTAAGTCCCGGGGGCTAATTTCCCTTACAAAAAAACAGCTTTTACCGACGGATGATGACACAACCCTAATTTTGAAGGTTTGGGAAATCCCGTTACACTATGACCCCAACGGGCCCCAGCATGTTTGTTCGGAAAAATAGAACCAAAAGGGGGAGAGATCATTCGGCGTGGTAATTGAAAACCAATGGGTGTCTCCGGAAAGGTAGTTTTCTGCCCGATAGAGGGTTTCTGCATAGTGATGAATGCTGAGTCATTTGCTGTTTTTAAAAAGTTTTTGTAAAGGCAAAAAGGTTATTAAAGAACGAATGATTTTCCCGATAGAGCCCTTTTTAGCGGAGGGAGAAAGGTTAACAAAAAAAATATATGTAAAAAAAGATATGCAGCCTATCGAAGGGGGATCCATGGAACCCCTCCCCGCGGTATAAAAATCTTTTAGTTTGCTGTCTGTCTCTCTCTCTCTCTCCTCTCTCTCTCTCCTCTCTCTCCCTCCTCTCTTCTTCTTGTAAATTTGGGACACAAAATCACTAAAGAAAGGGCAAGAAAATGAATTTGGGCATACGAAACATTTCAGCATCAAAACAAAAATCCTATTGGGAAATAGAAAAGATAAGGCTATCTAGGGTTTTTTTTTGGGCATGAGAGGCTGGGGTGGGGAGAGGGGGGCGGTTGGGGGTGGGGGAGAGGGGAGGCGGTTGGGGGGGAGGAGAGGGGAGGGGGTTTGGGGGTGGGAGGGAGGGAGGGGGTTGGGGGGGGAGGGGGGGGAGGCGGTTGGGGGAGGAGGGGGGAGGGGGTTTGGGGTGGGGGGAGAGGGGGGGCGGTTGGGGGGGAGGAGAGGGGAGGCGGCGCAGTTCAAGGGGTGCTGGGAATTTAAAAATTTTTCAGCTTTTAATTACGCAGGGTCAGAACTTTTTTTCTTTTTTTTTTTCTTTACTTTCGAGATCTAGTAAATGTTTTAAAAATCTTTACATTTTTATTTTTAGGGGACGGGGGGGGGGGGGGAGACAAGAGAGAGAGTGGGAGGAGAGAGCGAGGAGAGAAAGACCCGAACGGAAAGGGGAGGAAAGAAGAGAGGAGAGGAAGGGGGGGAAGGGGAAAAAGAGAAGAGGGAAGGAGGGAGGGAGAGGCACAACAGAGAAAAAGGGGGGCAGAGAGAGAGACACAACACACGCACACACGCATTTAGTAGGTGTGTATTATATTAATAAAATATATTATAATAAAATATATATATATAATATTTACATAATTATATGTATATATTATACATTTTAGTTATTATATACATACATATATACATATTTTATTTTTAAATATTATTATATTATATATTAAAATATATATGTATATACATATTATGTATGTGTGTGTGTGTTTTATATAGTTTTTATTTTATACAAAAATACATCCCTAATATATATATAATATATTTATATATATATATATAATATTATATATATATATATACATACAGAGAGAGGGAGAAAGAAAGACATATGATAATATATCTAAGATAATCGATATTATATATACATAAATGTAGATATATTTATCTATATATATCTGCACCACGCACACACACAACACACACCACAACACAACACACACCACCACACCCCACACAACACCCACACACACACAACCCCACACAACACACACAAACAAGAAAACCACACCACACACACATAACACACACGCACACACATACACACACATACACACACGCACATCGCCCGCGCGCGTATTTGATCGAGCGCGCGCGCAACCGCGCCGCGCATGCTCGCTGATTTAATAATTCTGGGGAAATCAACCTAGATACGGCGCTTCCCTGGGCAGCCAGGCCAGCTGTTGGCCTCACCTGTTTTTGTCTCTTTATCTGTATTTCTATGTATATGTTCACCTTTTGCTGCTAAATTATAAACCGAAAAAAATATATATTGTGTATATATATGTTTATATATATGTATGTATATATATATATATATAATATATTTTTATAAAATAATATATAATATATATGCATGGTCCAGTGGTTAGAGGACTGGACTCCGACCCTCATGGTCCCGAGTTAAATTTCCCCGCCGCGGAAAGTCGTTAAAATGCCTGCGCACTGCATCTGGCTTGAGCCCGACCTTAGGGCAAGAAAGCGAACATACCGCCTTGAGAAAGTCAAACGCAGGCGTCTTAGGGGAATTCACCGCCGTGGGACAAGTGTTAAGTGCGCCGAAAACGCGGTTGATTAGGAAGGGCAACCAATCAGGCAAGGGTGAGACTGCCTAATATCCTTTCAAATAATAAATTGAGAGAGGCCGATTTCCTGCAGTGGAATAAATGGCCGATAAAAAAAAAAAAAAAAAAAAAAAAAAAAATATATATATATAATATATTATATATATATATATATATATATATTTATATATATAAATATATGCATATATAAAATATATATAATATTATATATATATAGATATATATATTATATATATTTTATATTATATATATATATATATGTGCGTGTGGTGTGTGTGTGTGTGTGTGTGTTGTGTGTGTGTGTGTGTGTGGTGTGTGTGTGTGGTGTGTGTGTGTGTGTGTGTGTGTGCATATACATGTGCGTGTGTCTATATATGTGTATATGTAATATACACATACATATATATGTATGTATGTATGATTTATACATGTATGCGTGTATGCATGTATGTATGCATATATATATATATATATATATATATATATATATATATATATATATATATATATATATATATATATTCATATGCATACACACACACACACACACACACACACACACACACACACACACACACACACACA
>NC_051397.1:15869040-15884040 GCF_015228065.2 Penaeus monodon
AACCCCAACAGTATCTGAGATGATCCGTCCATCCGCTGATCAGATTGCAGTCATCTGTGAGGAGGGCTTAGGGTTCAGTTTTTTCAGGGCTTGGTAGGTGGGGCGAAGGTCATTTACCAAGAAATGGCCTTCGACCTCCTTAGCAAGGTTCCTGATGAACTGTTCCTTGTCCCTTCTCAGCAGTGTCCGAGCCCTACGCACCATGGAACGATGCAAGACTTGATTCCCTTCAGCGACCCCTTGCGACACGCTTCAGTGGCCTCTAATGTCTCCAGGAGAGGGAATTCTCCCTTGTCCTTGGGCGTACGCCAATGGACTCCTGAGCTGCTTCGAGTGTTATGCGCTTGAAGAACTTCCACAGAGCAACTGGGTCCGTCAGGTTGCTGGGTTCTGTGAATTGGTCAGAGACTGCCATGGCGAACCCACAGGCACACTCCCCTTCCCTTAGTCTGTCCAAGTGAAACACCTTAGGGTGGCCACTGGAGGGACGGGGAGTTTTGAAGTGGACCCGTAGGGTAGCCACAACCAGCCTATGGTCGGTGCCACAGAACTCGGCACTCTGGTACTGGTAAACTCTGCAGTTCTGGAGGATCCTCCATCGTGTGCTAATGAGAATGTGGTCGATCTCCTTGGCCACTGTACCCGTATCGCTGTACCAAGTCCAGCGATGCGGGTTAGAGCGCTGGTACCAGGAGCCAGAGATCCTCATTTTCTGGGACCTAGCAAGTCCGGAAAAGGGGGCTATTCTCGCTGCTGGGATCAGCTCCCGAGCCATGGGAGCCGACAGACTTGTCTATCACAGCTGGATACCGCATTGAATTCGCCCAGAACAATGCAAATATCTCGCCGGGGGCAATCGTCCCGCCACAGATGCGAGTTTGGCGAGAACGCCTCTTTCACATCGATTTTATATACATCGTAGGAGCGTATACAGCAATAAGAGACAAGAAGCCAAAAGCATGCTTCCGTCTCAATGCCAAAAATACGCTCATCAACCGGTGTCACCCCCCGACTACCGCGGGCTGAAGTCGACTGGAGATTATATATATATATATATATATTATATATATATATATATATATATATATATATATATATATATATATATATATATACAAATATTCACACACACATATATGTGTATAACACAAAGGAAGAAAAGAAAAACCCTTGCAAGCCCTTAAGGAAGATAGGGATGTCTGTGGATGAGTGGTGGAGGGACTTCCATGCTGATTATGACTGAAAGAACACACCCAACAAAAAAACAACCTTCTTTCCTGAGGTTCGTCACCATGTCACCGTAAGATCTAAGGGAGGGGGGGGACACATACGCACGTTCGTCTTAACACTCCATTTATTGGTGAGAAACAAAGTTTCGATAAAAACAAATACTTATAATACAATTTGTTTGGAAAGGAATATAAAACACATTATAAAGTAGTAAAACTTAATTATAAAAATCACAAATAATAAAAGTGAAAAGATAAAACTAACTAAAAAAAACAATTATGGCAAAAGCATTACACAAAATAAAACTCGTAGCCAGCCTTCTAAGATCATAAAAATAACCAAAAATATCACAGAACATAATGTTGGGTATAAAATCAATGCTTAATAGCTAAAAAAAGGAAATTTACCATACGATTCGAAAAACAAATAAACAACAGGAAAACAAAGCTTCGACTGGCATACCAAATAACGAAACCATATAATAAGCAAGTAAGATAAAAATGCATTATAAAAACGGCAAAACTAAAATCATGCTTAGCAAATAAATGAAAAATAAAAGCGGCATTCTGTTAAAAAAATAATAATAACTTGTAAAAGGCCGAACAAAATAAAAACTAAATAGGAAAGCTTAAAAAATAAAATGATTACTTTGAATATGAATAAAGGTCAGTCTAATGATCAGAGTGAACATCTAAACGAGCAAGGCATAGGAAAGGGAAGTGACAGCCGATCCGTATGTCGTATGCCCTCTAGGATCTTCATACTTTCCCGTGGCCAGGATAAGGGCAGGATTTAGGTTAAGGAAGGGATAGACTGAGGTAAAAGGAACAGAATCAAGCTAAGAGTAGGGGAAAGGGAGTGGAAGAAGAAGGAGTAAAAAAAAGAAAAAATCACACAAGCCAGGAAATGTAACGGAAGAGACACACAAACCAGAAGAGGGACAGGAAGAGATACACAAGCCAGGAGAGGGAAAGGAAGGGACACACAAACTAGGAGAGGGAAAGGAAGAGACACAGGAGCTAGGAGAGGGAAAGGAAGAGACGCAGAAGCTAGGAGAGGGAAAGGAAGAGACACAGGAGCTGGGAGAGGGAAATGAAGAGGGGAAGGGGAAAAAAAGGGGGTAAGGGAAGGCAGAGAAGGGAGGCCTGGGGCCCCACAGAAGATCCTTGCCATTATGTTTAAAAAGAAAAGTCCTTAACCGATGCATCCTCTCAGTTATGACCTATGGAACGGAAACTAATAGGTGCCCAGAGAGGGATGGAGAGATTGACGCTGGGAATTAGCCTGATGGAATAACGAAATTTGGGGGCCGAGACTGGAAACAAAAAGCACAAGACAGCCAAAGTTGGAAAAGATTGGGAGAAGCCTACGTCCTGCAGTGGATTAATTCAGGCTGATGATAATGATATATATGTGTGTGTGTGTTCATTATGTGTATATATATATGCATACATACATATATATATATATATATATATATATATATATATATATATATATATATATATATATATATATATATATATATATACAATCCAGGATTTTAGGGGCTTGTAAGGGGACCCTGTTCAGTCGATAATGCTTGCAGCGAGGACGTTGAAGGTACATAGAACTTTACATACTTGGTAGCGTAGTTCATGTCTCTCTCTCTCTCTCTCTCTCTCTCTCTCTCTCTCTCTCTCTATATATATATATATTATATATATATATATATATATATATATATATATATAATACATATATGATATAATAATATATATATATATAATATTTATATATATTTTACATATAATATATATATATATATATACATTTTAATAGTATATATATTATACATATTATACATATATATGTATATATATATATATATATATATATATATATATATGTATATATATAGGAATTTTTTTGACAGGCTAGTTATGCAAGAGGAAACTTCAACACTATGATCTATACACTAAAGCCCAGTCAAAAAAGGATGCATCCCCAAAACGGCACTGTCACACCCTCGGTAGGCTAAGTCATGCTCACGGTCTTTTGTGACCAGCATGGAGTAGTGATGATGAATTTTCTGGCAAAAGGTACTACAGTTACAGGAGTTCCTACACTTCTTAACTGCTACAGAAATTGCAGGAGGCTGTCAAAACTAAGATGCACAGAATGCTGACCAAAGGTGTCGGCCTCCTATAAGACAATGCCCCTGTTCACAACTCTCACATTGCACAGATGGTAGTGCTGGCCTGTGGCTGCGACATCATTCCTCATCCTCCTTATACTCTTAACCTTGCACCATCTGACATTTCTTTCCGTCCATGAAGTCATTTTTGAAGGGCAAATGCTTCCAAGGTGATAAGACACTGATTTCTGAAGTCACATCATGGCTTCAAACGAAACCAGTGGAGTTCTACAAGCAAGGAGTCCACAGCTGCATAAAATGTGTGTCACACTTGATGGGATCTGTGTAGAGAAAGACTAATTACTGTATGACGTTTTATTCCTTTAGGAAGTGGGTCAGCGAAAATCTTTAATGAGCACACCTCGTATATACATTTAATATAGATAGATAGATATAGGAATATATGAGTGTGCTGTGTGTGTGTGCGTGTGCGTGTGTGTGTGTGTGTGTGTGTGTGTGTGTGTGTGTGTGTGTACATATATTTACATATATATATATATATATATATATATATATATATATATATATATATATATATATATATATATATATGTATATTCGCTCGGAAATTAGTTTCCGCAGTAGCTCGCCGCCGTCCGAAACCGCGGCCACACTAGCGACGTCTCGAAATACACGGGGGAAAAGTGTCCAAAGCTGACGGGGGGGGGGGGGGTCTGGGCAGCTGGAAGGGCAGAAGGGTAGGGGTCGAGGGAAACGACAGAAGGGGGGAGTCAAGAAGGGGAAGGAGAGAGTGTGGGGAGTGGGAGTGGAGCAGGAGAGGCGAAGGCAGAGGATGGTTGGATTCCATTGACTAACAATGGATATTCTTGGGTGGACATGCGCTGGAATTTGCTCAGTGTCCTTTTCGTGAAATAGGCTGGAACCGAGCTACCTCGCCGTGTGCCCCAAGCAGTTAACCTCGCTCCGACAGTTGCCTTCTCGCGCCCGGGCGGGGCGCATCCGCCGACCCCCTGATCGAGAGGCCGACCGTTACCTTCGTACTAGCCCGAGATGGAAGAAGAGAGGAGCTTACAACAGGCAGGCCTGGAGGAGAACGAAGAGAGGAAAGGTGATGAAGTCACTTTTCTTAAGAGAAAGAGATGCTTGACTCTTGACGTAATCGTCTTCATCTTTCTCCTTTTTTTCATTTTCATTGCTCAGCCTCCAATTTCTCTCCAATTTCTCTATTCTTTCGCTTCCTTCCCTTTCTCGGGTTCCTCCTAATATCTCCTATTACTTCCGATCTCTCCGTTATGCCTAGTACTTCGCATTTCCTCCTCTTCTCTCCCGAAACGGAAAAGAAGAGGAGAAAACGGGAGAAAAAAAAAGAAACGGGAGAGAATTAGGGGAAATGGAAGAGAAGAGGAGGAAACGGAAGGGAAGAGAAGGAAATGGAAGAGAAGAGAGGAGGAGGAAAGGGGAGAAGAGAGGAGGAAATGGAAGAAAATTAAGGGAAGTGGAAGAGAAGAGGAGGAAACGGTCTCTCCCGTTTCCTCCTCTTCTCTTTTGTTTCCTCCTCTTCTCTTTCGTTTCCTCCTCTTCTCTTTCGTTTCTTCCTCTTCTCTTTCGTTTCCTCCTCTTCTCTTTTGTTTCCTCCTCTTCTCTTTCGTTTCCTCCTCTTCTCTTTCGTTTCCTCCTCTTCTCTTTTGTTTCCTCCTCTTCTCTTTCGTTTCCTCCTCTTCTCTTTCGTTTCCTCCTCTTCTATCCCGTTTGCCCTTCTACATTTTTTTTGTCTGACCCATTTCTCTCTCTCTCTCTCTCTCTCTCTCTCTCTCTCTCTCTCTCTCTCTCTCTCTCTCTCTCTCTCTCTCTCTCTCTCTCTCTCTCTCTTCTCTCTCTCTCTCTCTCTCTCTCTCTCTCTCTCTCTCTCCTCTCTTTCTGTTCTCCATATCTTTTCTTTTCTCTTTTATGTCTCCTCTTTGCTTCACCTCTGCCCCCCCCTCTTCTTTTCCTCTGTTCTGTGTCCTTCTCCTCGCTTGTCCTTTTCCTTCTGTTCTTCATCTCCCTTCTTTTTTTCGTCTCCGCCTCCCTCTCTTTCTCCCATTTATTTACCTTCATCATCTTTTTTCTCGCTTCTGTCTCCCATTTCTCCCTCTTTGTCTTCATTCCTAATACTGTGCTCAGGGTTTATTTTGTCTTATTTCATCAGCGTTGAAATCCTATTTTCTATTTTGATTCTGTTTTATATAGCCTTTTCATTTATTTTTTCTTCATTTTATTTCATTACTTTTTATGCTCGCTAGTTATCCAAGCTGAATAATTAAACACTCATAGGTTATATGACATGTCGTTATCATTATTTTTGTCTATATTATTATAATTGTTATTATCATTATCAATACTTCCATGACCATCATCATCATCATCGGGCCCCTGTTTGAATTAAACTGAAATTCTGATTTATTAAAATATCCATAGAAAACTTCCAGTGAAAGGGAGCTGAATCATTAGTATCATAAACGACTTTTCACAAATGTATATCCTTTACTTGCTTCCGAAAGATATACGAGGATAGTTACTTCATGTCTTGAGGAATTTTATAGAGAAGAGAAAACCTTGCAATTACAAAACATCACAGCCCATATGACTCAGTTGACACTTTTGTTATGGATACCCATGTTCCACCGCCTCCCTGACAGACCTGTTCACTAATGAGAAGCTTAGCGTCTCGGATTCTGGACAAAACAGATTCAAGTTTATCAGGCGAGATACCGAGACGGAACTGTATTCATATGGTAATAAATGCTACTGACGTCTTTCTGTGGTGTATAGCGGCAAAGAGAACAATCTATCCCCTGTAAGAGACAATATATTAGTACTTCATCCATAAATACTATATTGATTATTTATTGTGTTTTTATCTCATTATCTTTATTTCTGAATCCGAAGTTCTCATGAAAGAAAATGACTCTACTCAAGGGGTGACTAGTAAAAATATAATCTCAAACTGGTAGGCAACAGTGTGGTTTGCTGGAAATTAAGAGTTAGCTGAAGTTTCGCTCAATTTTACACCAAATAACCTATCATTCAGAGCGAGTATCCATATATTAGTAAGTACAGTTGAAAGAAAAGACCCATTGCCGAGGGAAGGAAGAAGGGGAGAGGGGAAGGATAAGCAGGTAATAGAAAGGATGTCCGTAGATTCTTTGATAAATGCGATAACATCCACGAGTTTCGACTGATGCGTAGAGAGGCTGTGCACGGTCTACATGTTCAATCGGTATCTTTATATAGTTCAGATTGTAATATCCGTTAACGAAAGGTTATCCTTTGTTAGGTGTTCATGTTTAAAAAACATGGGTATGGCACACAAATTTCATATCCTGACTTTAGGCGTAATGCTGTAAGCAAATGGTTTAGTTTTATATTGGACAAGCCTCAACATCCCTGTTGACACTTATGTCATGAGCGTAAGATGCTTGTAGCATGTGAAATGCTAATGAAGGTACATTTAGGTTGTCTTTTTATGCTGTTTATCTATTGTAATTTCCCCGGAAGAAAATGTCTTGTATTTGCATATATCGTCCGTTGTAAAGATTACATTCCCAGTAATGTCTATATATGTATATATATATATATATATATATATATATATATATATATATATATATATATATATATATATATAATATATAATACTGTAATTATGATAAATATAATTGACAGGGTCACAATTAGCAAAGTTCACCACACAAACACAGGAATAAACTAATAGAAAATGGAGCGATTTCGCTGGGAAACGAAATTATAAAGTTTGTTAAATACTAACGGAACAGAACGCAACCGCGAACGCTATGGTTTCTAATGCTTACCAACAAGGTAATTACGAAAAGTAAAGACAACATATAAGGCAAAAGTAGCAATTTTGTTTCATTTCTCTGCATGCAAATGCATTGAAAAATCTGCTTTTATATTTCCGCAAGCAGTAAAATCTATTAAAAGGTACAGATTAAGAAAGCATAGTGTATGAATTGCCTTTTAATACAACTTTTTGGTCGGTAGAATGAACAATCCGACTTTTAATATTCAAAGTTGGAGGTATGTCTCTAGTGATCCATGTCGCGGAAACGAGCATCACATTGCAGTGTGAGTCGTGCTAAAGCAGAGATTCCTTATCATGCCAATCAGCTCCGCAGGGAAACACGAAGTTTTTGATGGAAGACTACCCAGTAAACTTTGAATTTTCGCGAATGTTTGGCATCTGATGTTTGTGTACTTGGCGGTGTGTTCAAGCAGTCTCACTCTGACCTTTGCTTCGGTCGGAATTCTGACTAAATAAATCTCGATTTGGACTGATCCCCAACAGCTAGAGAGGCTTAAATTGAGATTCCTTATCATCCTATCACATTGTAACCGTTGCCATCAGCATCGACAAGGCGTGGCATCAGCATCATGGTTAGCAACCTCTCCAGGGTTCAGGCTGACGATTTCCTCCATAATGCCCTAGTCGTGTTCTTCTGTGCTGAATTACGCTTGCCCCTCATGTTGTCGTATATATGGAAGGAAGGGCGTCTCAACAAAACTGGGGCCATCACTGGTTTATAAAGCAGTTTGAGAGTGAATACTAGTACAGCTAGTATATAAGGTCTGATCTGAGGACTTCTGTTAAAGGCCTTGACTGTTCCCGCAATGCGTATGCATCATACACGTTCATTTGTAGATGTAGATACGTGCCCATGTATACTGTTGTTTGCTTTAGGCAATATGATGTAATGGCAAATAGTAAAATGTATTCTTTTTGTAATTTTGATATGGGCTAAGTACTGGTATAAACTTGCAAGTTAACCTGAATCGAACTGCGGCAGTGGCTATAATTATTATTGTATAGATGTATAGTTGAGATTGTATTGATTACAGGTTTGACAGCATTCCGATAAACAGTGAAGTGAGTACGACGCAGTGATAGTAGTCACCTTGAATTGCCACCAAAAATCTAAACGTGAAATGGCGCTTCCACACATGGGAATGAAAAAAAATGCCATCATTAGGAGAGTTTGGATCCTTTTGTAGTAGATTAGGTTCAGGTAGTCAAAGTGGAATAACAGTCCAGCCTAGGCATACAGTGCATGCACAGGTGAAGGCCTATAACACCCGTGTAGATTTCAAGATCTTCCAGCAGACTTTCCAGGTTAAAGAAGCTGAGTTCTACACTGTGTCAATATGGATAATGAATCTCTCAGTCCAGTGACATGCACCGTCAAAGAATAAAAGGAGAAATTTTTCCACGGACTAATACTTATCGTTTTATTTTGTTTGGTGTGTCGATAAAAAACGCGATTGTTGTGGCAGAATTAGTAACTTTAAGTAGAAGTAGCATTGTGCATTAAACTTAGTTTAGCAGTAATTGTAAAGACAGTCACAATTTTGAAAACAATGATGGCAGTATTCATTGACCATAAAATATTAAGGAAATATAGGTCTGGTCAAAAGGGGATCCCTGCTAGTCCTATAAAAATCATTTGAAAAATCAAAGTAAAGGTAACTAACCGAACAAACACGTAAACAAAAATGAGGAACTTGTCCTATGGTTATAAGACAGGAAAAAGCCGCTTGCAAAATAATAGGTTACCTTGACTAAGTAAATTATAAACGAATTTTAAAGGAATCACCATTGCTTAAATCAACTAGATAAAGCGCATGTATTCAGAGGTTAACTAAAATGGGAAGTAAAAACTGCAAGATGAATCCCTTGATTCCTATTACATGTAGCATACTGATATTTTCTTATGCATACACATATCAATCGGATTTCTTATTACAATTTTCAATGCACAATGGACCGTTCGCATTTGATGATTTACATGTTCCAAAAGGGGTACTTTATTGAAAATATTATTCACCGAGATGAGAAGCTGTTCTTACTGCTCCGTTCAGTCAGTGATGGTGCAAAGGGATCTTTTTGGAGGTGACTGCCACGAACCTGACGAACTGTATGAACATCATTTGAACAGTGTGTGGACTGTGTCAGTTTTCTTGTGCTCCATTTTTTCCTTTTTTTTCACTGCAATAGTTCGTCTCTCCACTTTTGCCTCCTCTTACCTATCACACACACACCACCAACACACCCCACTCCACCCACCACACCACACACATCCATCTCTCACTCTAACACACACCACACACACACACACACACACACACACACACACACACATACTTGGTTTTACATTACAATTAGATTTTTTTTTCTCAGTGATGAAGTGTATCGGAGGTCAGATGCTACACCCACTGTCGCAATGTGTATTCCTAAATATTTCCAGTTTGATAATTCTGAGAAAGCATACGTATAACAAACTTCCCTCCATACGAGTGCATTATTTATGGATAACAGTGTATCCTAATATAATCCACGTCTGAATAATTACAGGTCATTTCATAGTTTGGCAAGAGGGCTGTTACGTGTACAAGGCCCCAAGTACTTGTGCACCCTAGCAATATCCGCTGACTGCAATGAAAGGATCATCCGTGTACAGGATCTGGGAAACGGTCATTGACATCCGCCTGTTTGCCTGTGAAAACCTTGTTGACTAGTTAATCGCTGCACCCTAGTCATAAATCGCTGCACCCTATGCATAACAGTCTTGGAGGGATAAAAATAAAGGCCGAAAATAAAACTGCTTGGAGAAACTCAAGTTTTTTTCATTATGACGAAGGCACTAGATGATGATGATGATGGGTACACGTCTGACGTAACTTGATTTATTGAACTAAGGTGATGGAAAAGTATTTTTGTTCAGTGACATTTTGGTAAAACCCAATATTTGTTTACTTATATATTGGGAAAATGTTTTACATAAATGTTTATGTATAGGGGCATGGGACAAAAATAGAAATTGGACTTGGTAAACCCAAAAAGTACAATAAGAAAATCCTATCATGTTTGGCAAATTATCCAAAGCAGAGGAATCGTATATATGCGTGTTCAAGGTACAATTCAAACAAAGATATTTTTTATATATTTATGATCTTAAATAAAAAAGAAAACTCGTTTTCAGCCAAATGAAACAGCATATGTTGATGTGAAGCCAAAAAAGTAAAACTTGATTTTTTCTCCTTTTTTAACAAAGCAAAGGTTTACACAAAATATCGAGAATTCAAGGGCTTATTCCGTTTACACAATCCATATTTTAGTGCGTGAACACTAACTAGTGATACGTATAAACGGAAAAAGCAGTGAAGAAGAAACACGTGGAAGAACAAAAGGCAGAAGCGGAAACACGGGTGGAAGAACAAGGACCAAAAATGGAAGTTCAAGAATAAGAAGAGAGAGAGAGAAAATAAAGAGAAAGGAATGGAATGAAATAGAGAGTGAGAGAAAAAGGGAACGTAAGACTATAATTAATAAAGTGAAAATGAGAGAGCAAAGAAAAACAGCAAGAGAGAAAAGCGAACAGCAAAGCTCGCTGATAAGCAAGCCGCTGACGGTCTGACGTCATGGGGTCAGCTGGAAGACCTCCGACAGCAGACTCACTGGCGCTTGTAGATCCTCTTGGACACGACGCCATCGCACTCGGAGAGCTGAGGGAGAGGTGCAGGCGTCAAAAATGTATTTCTGGTGAAACATAGTGCTTGGGAACAGACATTAACTAGAGAAAAGTGTGCGAACTGCATACACACGAGTTCCCGCTTATACACACGAATCCACACAGAGACGCACACAAACACACACACTCAAACAAACAAACAAGCAAACAAATACACCAACCTCTACCTCACACTATCCTATCTCACAACTATCCGGTTGAGCCGCATAGCGCCGAACTCATAGAAAACGCGAATAATGGCTCTTTGGGAGCAGAGTCAGGCCTAACTGTTGCTATGCTGAACGTCCTCCGTTTCCTCTTTTGTTTCCTTGTTTCCTTGTTTCCTAGTTATTAGTTATAAGCTGGCCGGTAGTGTATAGTAGCACTGTGATGTAGTGATGGTATAAGTAGCATTTTTGTAACTAATTATTATCAATGTTAGGGTTAGGCTTACTGTTTCTATCAATGCTATTTAGATCAATTCATCATTATGATCATTATCATTTTTCATATCATATTCCACCCCACATTCTTCATTACATTTCCAAGTAAAGTAGTTTGTATTCTGTCATTTTCTTTATCAACATATATTTGAGTGCAAATACACTGAAAATAATGCCATGGGGAATTTTATTTATATCTATTTAGTTGAATTTGTATGGTGTTTGGTTATATGTACCAGAAAAAAACACAAAAATAATTTATAACTACGCTATCAGACGCTAACATCCGCATATGACCTAAACACACACACACACACACACACACACACACACATACACACACCACGCACGCACACGCACACACGCACACGCACACGCACACGCACACGCACGCACACACACACACACATACACACACACACACTACACATACACATACACTACACACCACACACGCGCCCGCACGACGCGCGTCTCCTACATCCTATCTTTTTTTTAATCTGCAAACACCTCCATTGGAAGCCATCAAACCAGTACCAAGGCTCACCGCGGCCATCACCATCAATTCAGACCCATTTCACAAGACGTAATGACAAGGTTCACAGTTCCGGGAACAGCAATAGCTCATTAGAAACAGGGAGGCGAGCGTGGCCGATGGGCTGACACGGCCAAGGGGGTCAATAACACGCACTGGTGGTTTGATGTCAGGCAGTCAGTCGAGGAACAAGTACGCACGCACTCTCGTTGCCAAGGGGAAAAGAGGGGACGGGGGGCGAGGGGGAATGTGAGGAGGTGGGGCGCTGAGGGCAGTGTCGTAAGATGTCGCTTGTTGGTATTGGTAAGAAAGAGAAACATGATAAAATAATAGACTATAAACATGATGTAAGAGCCTTTAAGGGCAATGCTTAATAAGCGTTTAATGTTAATTATTGAATTTTGGTTCGTTGTTAGGTGCTTAGGTTGAGGTGGTAGTGCATATCAAATGTGTTAGATAGATAACTATATTAAATGATCTCTAAGACGTTGGATAATGTTTGAATAGAGGCTAGATGTAACATGTAGTCTCGGAAGTGATGCTAAGAAAACAGATGCATTTTCGTACTTCTTGGTACTAAGCGGGTTTTCCTCCAGCCTCATTATGCTCCACCCCCTTTCCCCTCCTTTCCCCCTCCCCCCCTCGTCTCTTTCTGTTCCCTCGCCAATCTTTCTCTCCCCACACAATAAGGAGGCAGCACCTATTTAGGCCTATTTCTCTCTGATTTCTACGTCACAGTTTCCTTATAGTGGATTTTTGAGGGGAAAATAATGAGTCAAATAGAAAGATAGAAATAGATTCTCAAAAACATGTGAAGCCATCCTCCACACAAACACAAACACAAACACACACGCACACACACACACACACACACACACACACACACACACACACACACACACACACACACACACACACACACACACACACACACACACACACACACACACACACACACACACACACACACACACACACACACACGTTCAAATACACACGAATCCCCATCTCCACATACACGAACAACCACCCATACTTACATTCTGATCCTCTGATCCTCTCCCCCCCCCTTCAACTCACCATGATCATCTGTGTATCTGTAAATTCTCGCGTGAATTTACAGTCCTTCCCCTTCGTCGCCTTCTGAATCTGGATTAACTTGTCACCTTCCATTGTGAATGTTGTCTGTAGGAGAGTAAATATTAGCTCGATTCAGAAGTAAATATTTCGCGTGGGCGGTTCGAGTAATGGAAATTGTGGATGAGGAATGAAAGTTAAATTAATCAATAAATGTGTAAATACAGTAGATAGTTATATATGAATGATAAATGAATGTAAGCTGGCAAGAATATGCCAGATGAAATATAAAGAGAAAATGATACTAATAATAATGATGATGATGATAATGTTTTAAATTAAGAATATGTATATATAATACTTCACACCCTTCGCACATTAACATTAAAACTTCCAAGGTCATATGCACCCCATTTCGTATCTTAAATCAAGCGCACGAACGACGCACGTATGCACGCGCACGCACACACACACACACACACACACACACACACACACACACACACACACACACACACACACACACACACACACACACACACACACACACACACACACACACACACACACAAAACACACACACACACACACACACACACACACACACACACACACACATATATATATATCCCCTACATACCCCCACACACACAAACCCCCACATACCGATCCCTCTGCCCGACATACACAGACATGCACACACCTCCTGACCTGCACATATCCCCCCAACACACACACACTCCTCCCTTCCTCTCCACAAAGGGGCGTCATTTCGGCTTCGTCTTGGGGGGGAGGGAGGGCAAGCTAGCGAAGCCAACAGAAATTTAGAAAAAAATGAGCTATTCTAAGGGCATTTTAAAGTTATAACCGGACCTGTATACAGTAGTGTAATTTAGTAAAAGAAAAAAAAATAATAATAATGAGGCCCTTGGGATGGGGGAGGGGGGCAAGCCAGACCTTCAGTGGGGCACACAGAATCTTGGGGGGGGGGGGGGAGTACAACTGCCCACCAAGCCGCCCCCCCAATAACGCCCTTGTCTCCACACACGCCTCCACCCTGCACACAACCCTCCTCCCCCTCCCTTCCTCCAAACACACATACCTCCCCCTCCCCTCACTCACCTTGCACTCCCTGCCGTCGAAAGTTGTCTCCGAAACCTCCTCCCCGATTTTGAACTTGATCTCCGTCGTCTTCATGGTGGTGCTCGTTTTCATTGTCCACACCCCGTTTTCTTCGCTGAGTTCGACCGTGGGCTTGGAGCTGGAGCCCAGCTTGCGGAGCATCATACCCACGCCTATGGGGAGGACAGAAGAGGGAAGTCAGGGATGGACATTGATGGGGGGGGGGGGAGGTGGTGGTTTTATTTTATTGTATTTAATGCATCTGATTTATTTGTTTATTTTATTTATAATAGATGCAAAAGAATGAAGAGGATGAGAGAGAGAGAGAGAGAGAGATAAAAGAACCTAAAAATACAGTGTGAACTCAATGAAATTCATGTTTTTGTTTTTATGTATATATTTGGTGAATCAAATTCTCTTCACAAAATAAAGCAAACATAAAACCGACTAATCGAATGTAATTTCCTTAAAAATGATGTGGTTTGTAGTGACTCATTCACTTACTGCATGAACTAAGAAGTACAAGAAACAGCTTGTAAGGATTGTTATGAAATCTTAGTTATAACCGTCAGTCCTTGTCTGATAATATTTTTTTTAGGTTTAAACGAAATATAAGGTAATTTCCCCATTCATGGTATTCTCTTACTCTCTCTCTCTGTCTCTCCCTTTATATTCTCTCTCTCTCTCTCTCTCTCTCTCTCTCTCTCTCTCTCTCTCTCTCTCTCTCTCTCTCTCTTCTCTCTCTCTCTCTCTCTCTCTCTCTCTCTCTCTCCTCTCTCTCTCTCTCTCTCTCTCTCTCTCTCTCTCTCTCTCTCTCTCTCTCTCTCTCTAGCCATTCCGACCAGTCTCTGCATCCCTGTATATTTCTTTATTTTCCACACAACCTCATCACTG
>NC_051397.1:15891540-15896540 GCF_015228065.2 Penaeus monodon
TATATATATATAAATATATATATAATGATGATATAATACATAGATTTATATATACAACAATATATATATATACCTACTAAAATACTAATTATATAAATAAATATATAACATATATAGAGTATATAATATATATATATATATATATATTATATATATATATATAATATATATATACTATATTATAGTTATAATGTATTTATATATATATATATTGTGGTGTGTGTTGTGTATGTTTGTATGTGTATGTGTTGTTGTGTATTAGTGTGTGTGCGTGCGAGCATCGTGGTGCGTGCGTTTTTGTGTGTGTTGTGTGATTGTGTGTGTGTGTTGTTGTTGTGTTAGTAGTGTTTGTAGTGTGTGTTGTTGTACGTGCTGTATGTTGTGCGTGTTGGATGCGTGTGTGTTTGTGTTGTATTTGTTGTTGTGTGTGTGTGTGTGTGTGTTGTGTGTGTTGTGTGTGGTGTGTGTGTGTGTGTGGTGCGTGCGTGGTGTGCGTGTGGTCTGTGAGGTGGTGCGTGGTGCGTGGTGGTGGTGGTGGTGTGTGTGTGGGTGTGCGTGGGGCGTGCGTGCGTGCGTGCGTGCGGGGCGGGCGTGTGTGTGTAGCTGATCCCCGTTATTGTTATGCAAGTTATCGTCATCACAGATACTATTATCCTATTATTGATATCATTTTGTCGCCCATCATTGCAACACTTAAAAAGAAGAGAAAAAAAAGAAAAAAATACCATGAGTAGGTACTAGTTAGGATGTCACTAATACTAATAATAGCAACATAAAACAATGCGGGAAGATAACAGCTGACAACTGTTACTTGTACTTGTACTGTTTGATAGTGTAGCTAGCTATCTGCATATATGTATATGTGATATATATACATATATATATTAATATATTATATATTATATATATATATATATATATATTATATAATATATATATATGTATCTAAATATACATATATAAATAATAATATATATATATATATATATTATATTATAATATATATATATATATTATATATACATATATATTATATATACATAATATAGTATAATATATATAAAATATAAACATAATAATAAAAAATATATACATATATATATAATTTATTATATATATGTGTGTTTGTGTATGTTTAAACACAAATACACACACACATACACAACAACACAACAACACACACACAATACACAACACACACATAACATACACAACAAAACACACACATATATATATATATATATATATAACTATATAATCATATATATAATATATATCAGAACTTGTGACGAGCCGAACGCCGTGAAGTTACCTACGAGTGGAACAAATTACATTGAGACAGGGTCCACGGGCTGGGAAAGGACGCTATGCGATACTCACACATGGAGTCAGGAGCGCCTCGGATTCCCACCACGTGAGCATAGAGTATCAGAAACAAAATGAGCAGCCATAAATGTCTGACACTGGCACGGCCAGTGTATGAATGCCAGGCGAAGCCAGAATATGCAAATGCATCAAACGAATGAACCGACGAACCGAGATCAGCATTCACTGATCCTCCAGCGGAACACGACAATAGTAGCAGCAATACAAGGACTGCCCAGTCCTTAACCGACTGGGGAGCCTGCCGGCTCCTCCGTTGATCTCCAACTTCACCTCCAATACCCAACCATACTCACACCCACAGCAAACGCTCCCCAAAGAGATAAGACACCAGTCCCGCATTGTATCATCTTGGCTATTGAAAAGAGCAACCTCGGGGAAAGTTTCAAGCACGTTGGCTATGTGATGGCCTCCTGCATCCGGTGCCCTGCAGGGAGCCAGGATGGGGTGGTGTGCATTGAAGTCTCCCCTATGATCAATCGTCTTGCGCAATAGCACAGACCTAGCTGTGTCTAAGCCCTACAAGCGCCGATACTCAATTTACAGCTTGAGGAGGCCCCAGCCAGGTGATCTCAACGGCAGAGTCCCAACCTCTCACAGGCGGGCATAGACTTGCAGAGCAGGGTTTGTTGCTTGACCAGGGTGGTAACCTCTTTTGCCAGCTGTGCTTCAGCATGAAGACTGTACCCTGAGAAGCGAACAGCTACTCCAAATAAACATAATACCCCTTTATTAATGTCTCTGAAGAGACAATGTCATTTGTTCCTGGATGCACTATGCGGGAATAGCTTCTTGTATTAAATGCTAGATGTTCCATGTAGCTTAGATTGTGTTCATGTAGTATTGTGATAGTTGTCAAGTTTGTATTCGGTTCAGATCGTTAATGGAGTCTGACAACTTCATTGTGAAGTCCTCGTGGTTGAGTGGATCTACACAGTTTGGCGTTGTCAGACTAAGGGGCCCTAGGAGTGGGAGATCTCCCAGTTGAGTTTGCTTTTCTCACTTCAGTATTTGTCTGTGTATCTTTTCTCTTTGCTGACTTTACCCGAGTAAGGTCAGCCTGTTCTGGCTTTGTCTGTGAGGGCGTGGCCAGGGTTGGGGTGGGGAGGGGAGACTCGTCCTAGGTTGAGGGTGGGGCGGCTTTGGCTCTATTCAGCTTCCTCCCTTTTAGGACTGCTACAGTCTGTGTCATTGCCGTTATGGCGACCGTGACTGCCTTCTCCGCCTACTTACTCGACCTCCCCAAAGCTGTTGCTACTGCAAGTGACTACAGCAATCAACAGGAGAGTCATTTCTCCAAAGAGATTATCGTTTCTTGGGGAGGTTTTTGCAATGCTCCTGTGGTTCTTTTTCTGCATTTTTTAAATGGTCGGAAACTCCGGGTGTCGGCTGTGGAGGGGCTTCCTTCCTCTTAGGAGGTCAGAAAGTCTTTTCTCCTTTGTTCTGTCCCCAGGAAATGGGTGCCTGGGGGAGCATGAACAAAGTCTGGTCGCTTTTTAGCAACCTCTTGTCGCCCGAGAGGCCGCCTCTTTCCTGGCAGAACAAGCCAAGTTTCAGGCGTGATGCCCCTTGGCACAGTTGGGACATTTGGCTTTTGTGTCCCTTTGGCCTTCCTTGTGGGCCTTGAGGCACACATCGGTGTTTGTGTGCCTTGCTACAGACACCACATTTAGGCTTGACCTTGCAGCTAGCCTGATGGTGGCCGTATCTTTGGCACTTGAAGTACCGAAATGGCTCAGGTACATAGGTTCTTGGGCTGAAGCTTCCACGACCTGTGGGTGTGGTGTGATCAGATCCACATCATACAAAAGTGAGAAGCTAAGTAGCACCACCTTGACTCTCCTATCGTCGAGATTCAGCGGCGAGAGACACTCTTTCCTCCCATCTTTAAGCACCTTGGTTTCCTGCAGGAAATTCAGGGTAGCTTGGTCTTTGGACATAATTATCATGCTCTGGTCTCTGACAACCTGGATTGACAACCGGATTTTTCTCTGCATCTCCAATGTTCTTACCAGTTGATAGGTATTGTCGAAGTCTTCAGGTTTAGAGGGAACCTTAAACTGTGGGACACACCTAGGGGATCTAGACTCTCCCTCAATGTCGGTCTCTGGCCTGGGTCATTTCGGACCGCCTTTTCGGCTTAAATTCTGGGCTATGGTTGCAGGAGCAGCAGCTGTTTCAGCTGGATCAACTTGTGCTCCCATCTCGGTCAGGGAGGATGTATGAGTTACTCAGAGGTCTCCCTGATTTGGCTGCTGGCCTGGAGAGGCCAGCACCAGAGTCCATCTGCTGGACAATCACATGGAACAGACATGTTTTTGGCTGATGTTGTGTCTGATTTAGCAGCAGGTCTCACAGAGTCAACCTGTGCTCTGGATTTTCTCTTGCCACTAGAAGCCATGTATGGCTTCAGAGTGACTGCCATAGTTTGGGCTTTGCATAGTTCGTCATCATTTATATCTCTCTGTTGTGGGGGGTTTGTAGGAATGTTTGCCATGAAATAAGCACTTCTTTCATCCTCTCATGCCCCCACCCATCACTGAGTCCAACAAGCAGAAGCTGTATGTTAGAACTAATATGTAACAGCCACAGGGGTGGTGAGAGGATATATGCAGCCAATGGCTGTTGTACCGCCACTCACGGGACCAGTGTGAGTGCCATCGGCGACATTGACTGCTGGACCCTAGCTTCCTGAAGACCAGCCGATTGACCTGACAAGGGCACAGTCAGGCCACATGTCTTGCTGGAATAAGAGACCAAAAAGGAGACTTCTGTCTCCACAGCGCACAGGGATGCCATGCAGAGCAAACATGTGGATAGGTGTGAACCCCTGGGGAGAGACCAGAGACTGCCCTTCTACCTACAAGACAAGCATCATTGTTTGGAACCCTTTGTTTCTCCCTCTACAGTGAAACAGCCACCTAAAGGCTGTAACACCTCAGTAAGGGAGCTCTATTCCTGCACCTCAGAGAGAAGGTTCCAGTGGCAGGACTATGAGATGATCTCGGTTCCGGATTCTGCGGCTTAAGTGTGTAAGTGCGCAGGGAACGAGGGGAGCCCGCTGTCCAATGAGCGCAGACATGGCTGTGGACCTAATGTGACCCAACCTGAGAAACTATGTATGTGTGTGTGTTTACACATATATACACATATATGTATGTAAATGTATACATGTATCAATATTTATCTCTATTTATCAATCTATATGTGTATATATATATATATATATGTATATATATATGTATATATATATATATATGTATATATATATATATAGTATATATATAAAATTGTATAATGTATATATTATATATAAAATATATATATATATATATATATATATAATATATATATATAAATATATATATTTTTAGATGTATGTATGTATGTATGTATGTATTTATGTTGTATGTATTTATGTATGTATGTATGTATGTATTAGTATGATATATATAATATATGATAATATATTATATATATATATATATATATTTATATATACATATAAAAAGAAAAAAAATATATATATATATTTCTATATTATAATATATATATATATATATACAACTATAATAATATATATATATAAATATATATATATATATATATATATATAT
>NC_051397.1:15899040-15906540 GCF_015228065.2 Penaeus monodon
AAGAAAAGAAAGAAAAGAAAAGAAAAGAAAAGAAAGAAAGAAGAGAAGAGAAGAGAAGAGAAGAGAAGAGAAGAGAAGAGATGAGAAGAGAAGAGAAGAGAAAAGAAGAGGCAAAAAAAGAGAAGAGGAAGTGGAAGAGGGAGGAGGAGGAGGAGGAGGAGGAGGAGGAGGAGGAGGAGGAGGAGGAGGAGGAGGAGGAGGAGGAGGAGGAGGAGGAGGAGGAGGAGGAGGAGGAGGAGGAGGAGGAGGAGGAGGAGGAGGAGGAGGAGGAGGAGGAGGAGGAGGAGGAGGAGGAGGAGGAGGAGGAGGAGGAGGAGGAGGAGGAGGAGGAGGAGGAGGAGGAGGAGGTGGAGGAGGAGGAAACAATAGATGGAGATGGAGATGGAGAAGGAGAGGGAAAAAGAGATGGAGATGGAGAAGGAGATGGAGAGGGAGATGAAGATGGAGAAGGAGAGGGAAAGGGAGAGGGAATAAACAAAACTATAGTAAACATTGCATCCACCCAGCACAGTGGGTTAATCACAGATAATATAATGTATTTAGAAGTGACAAGCTTTCTACCATGGAACATACAGTGTAGTATAAAATATCATTCATTACCTAATGATAAAGAAAAGTTACAATCTCTAATAAAAAACTTAGAATACTGGAAGAAAAGACAACAGCACACAGAACAGCATCAGTTCTCTCTCTCTTATTACTCATCAAGAGAATCACATGTTTAATATCTGTCTGTTTTATTTCTAGTTACATCTGAAAAAAAACTGAAAACTGTTTATGTGCCCATTTTGTGGTATAGAAATGTTACACATATCCATGGTACTAGTGGTTACTTGAAAAATCTACAGCAAGATCTAAGAAGACAAATTTTAAATTCAAGTTTTAGTCTAGGCAAACGATCCAAACACACTTAAATTATTCATATGCTTTCTATATCTTAATTACACTACCTGCAGTAAGAGTAACAAAACAGTAATGGACATTATAACTATACTGCTCCTCCTAACAGTAGTATCTTATGTCAAAATTCAATTACCTGATTTGATTCAAGTGAAAAAATTGATAGTTTATAAAGGCTTTCCCCCACTTTTATGTGTTTTTGTGCCTAATGAGGTGCCACATACCATTAAATAAATCTGAGGAACAGTAGTGTCAATGTAGGCCAGCCAATTACTACAATAAAAGCAAATTTGTATAAAAGTAATCATATAGCAGATCAGATTGTGTCGTTGTAAACACATGTCAAACTCCATACTTTACAAAAACTTATTCAGATTATTTACTTTATTTGCTCTTTCAGATTATTCTAAGTTTTGAAAAACAGTTGCAATTTCTACACTGTAAATAATAAATACTAAGATATTTTCTCATGTAACTCCTTATTATTGATAATAACCTCGATTCATTACATATGTTGATGTATTATTCCCATACGTCCTCAAAATTCTATATCTCAAGTGCTTACCCTGGGATGGTATGTATACATCCCATGTCCACTGTGTTTTAAGTTTAATCATTTTATTTGCATAGATGGTTTCCATGACTTTTGTCATTAGACAATCAGTTAATGCAATGCCGACGGGTATGGCATGTACATACATGTCATGCCCACTGAGAGTTTACTTTATTAATTGTTTTCACACACAGATGGCTACACTTTCACTTGTGCTAAGTCACCAATGAGCCATTTACAAGTACCGCTTATCTCACCCATTTACCCTTTTCCTTGATTTACGAAAATATTTGACGTTATCTTATTTTGCTATTACTAATGTTTATAACATTATAGTATTTATAATATTTGTAAAAAAAAATAATACCATCGATATTCAGAGCATTAGTTAAAAATACGTTTTTCTTGCCAACTTAAGGAAAGGTGAAATTAGGTAAGGTCACAAGTTCTATAATTGACTCCTTTGTGGCTAAGCACTAGTAGAGCGATCTATGTACCGAAACATTTCTCACACTCACGCACACACGCACACACGCACACACGCACACGCACATGCACCGCACACGCACACGCGCACACACATACAAAAAAAAAAAAAAAAAAAAAGGCTTATTTGATCTCACCTACTTAAGCTATTCCTTGAAGTTTTATTTTTTATTCCTATTCCTATTCCTATTATTAATAGCATTATCATTATGATAATATCACTATTAATAATAATGTAGTAATAATAATGACATTATTAGAAACAAAGCCTTTTTTCAAGGAATAATGTAAACAGGTGAGATCATGTAGGCCTATACATGACACCATAGTGACTAGTGTATGTGATGCCAGATATGTGTAAACAACATCGAAAAAATAAAACTACCCTGGAGAGAGAACCCATCCACAGCCAACGAGTAACCAATGTTACCAACAGGCCTATCAAACTATACCCATAAGTCTACTGGCATGTAATTCAAAACTACCTCTTCTGCTTTCTAAGTGGAAAATATATGAGAAAAATACTTGTTATTGAAACTAATGGTCACATGCAGACTATTCTCTAGCTGAAGTTTGTAAATCTGCAAATGTGTAATTGTATGATTTTCTTCCTGTACTGGATTTCTTTCTTGATTATGTAAAATATCACTGGACTACATTTTTCACTATCCTGCACCAAAGTACAAAAATATATGCGTAACTGTATACACATGTATATGCAATGTATATAATGAAATGGTTACTGCTATTGCACTATTACATAATTACAGTTTTGATCAGTTTTTCTTTTACTACTTATGCACCCCTGTAATAGCCTACTGTATAGTGCATCTGCTAAAGAAAAAAATATCCAATTATGCAATAAATACAATAAGTACTATATACCATAGTCAAATGGTCCCAACACTCATAAAACAAATATATATACAAATATAGTAAGTACAACATCTAATGCTGCAAGTAAAAGATCTACTTCTTAAGAAATATAAAACTGTGTTAAAATAAAAATATATCAGACTACTTAATTAGGCACTATTCAGGCACCTTCTGGATTAAGGAAGATGCTGTCATTAAGCAATAAATTCTTTAGTAAATGACTAGTGTTCTCTTTGGCAATTTTTTACCAGACTAGAGGAGATTCTCTCTAATAAAATGTTCACATCTTTAATATTTGAAGGTGCTAAGGCTTGCGAGATTTAATGTTGCTTATAGGAAGGCGGTCAACCCTGGGGATCAATTGGTTAAACAAGTTAACAATGATCTTCTTGAATGAAAGAGCAACAAATACTTCAAATTTCTAGTTTGCAGTTCACTATACTACATGTCTGTAGGGATATGACAACTCATTCTTATCAAAAATAAATAGAGAAAATACTGTATCACATCATAATTGCAATACTACAAATTGAATGTGGATTTCCTGTAAAAGTGAATACCTAGGCATATCCAATGTCATTACACATAAAACTTCTTAAACAGTATATATTCTGAATAATGGGTGGAATTAAATCATCCCATTTCACACTCTTATGATGCCTAAATTTCTTCTATTGAATACTTCCTAGTGTAATTAACTTCCACAAGTCTGACGGACTGTAGTACAATTATTACTGGACGCACACACACTACAAGCATTTCACTGATGCTTGCTGATGCCACATACAAACTCAGCAGGACAGGTCTCACCACGCCATTCACAAAGGGATGCAGGAGATACTCCACTATGAGAATCAGCGTGTCAACAAACAGTGGCCTTATTAGCCCCAGAAGAATAAATCTGAAATAAAAAAGAGATAGAAAAAGATGGAAATATTAAGTCACTCCCTATGAAGGAACATTTTGTAGTAATTCAATCTTGTTTTCTGTTGCGTATCTGAGACAAGAAATATATTCATGTTGTATAAATTTCAATCTTCTTTGGAATGAAACAGACAATCATTCAGGTTAAAACAGAAAATAGTAATCTAAGATAAAAAATGAGAGAAGAGAAAGAAAGAGAAAGAAAAAGAGAGAAAGAGAGAGAGAGAGAGAGAGAGAGAGAGAGAGAGAGAGGAGAGAGAGAGAGAGAGAGAGAGAGAGAGAGAAGAGAAGGAGAGAGAGAGAGAGAGAGAGAGAGAGAGAGAGAGAAGAGAGAGCAAGAGAGAGAGAGCAAGAGAGAGAAAGAGGGAGGGGGAGAGGAGGGGAGAGGGAGAGGGAGAGGAGGGGAGAGGGAGAGGGAGGGGGTGAGGAGTAGTGAGTGGGGAGGAGGAGTGAGAGGGAGGAGGAGGGAGTGAGTGAGTGAGTGAGTGAGTGAGTGAGTGAGAGAGGAGAGTGAGATGAGGAGTGAGGAAGGAGAGAGAGAGAGAGAGAGAGAGAGAGAGAGAGAGAGAGAGAGAGAGAGAGAGAGAGAGAGAGAGAGAGAGAGAGAGAGAGAGAGAGAGAAAAAAAATTCTGCTTACCTAAGCAAATGATGAAAGAATAATGCAAAGCAAGTGAATGGAAAAGTTATGAATGCAAATATTTCTCCTAAAGCTCGGTTAGTGATTTCCACCGGCTTTTTCCCAGCTGATTCCAAGATAGTTTCACCTACAGACAAGACAAGGGGTGGTGGACTGGAAAAAATAATAAAATAGAAATCTATATATATGATAAATGCATATCATTTAAATTATTCCTATATATGTATAATCACATACAACTGCACATGAAATACGATTTAAAGTAAAGGGCAAATACAATTTCCTGTAGTCATTTCTCAACAATATTCTCTTTGGACTGAAGATACTGAATTTTTTGTAACAGTATAAGATTATAATGTTAGTGATAATTACACCTTCCAAAACTTAAGTTTGTTTTACAACAAAAGTATTAAATAAACTTACTCCCAAACCCTTATGAACAGAAGCTATTTTTTTCTTTAAAAAAACATAATGGGATAGACATCAAATATTCTTTATCTTTATTTTGAATGAATAACAAATACAAAAAAAATACACTTTTTGGCATAACAAAAAAACTTTGTAAACCTACCATTCTTTCACAGGTAATGAACTGTAGCTGCAGTTTGACATGAAACGTTGAGATTCAGAATTGCTACCAACCCCAAACTGGTCTATCGTATGACTCTGTCTCAGTGGCACAGTACCGAGGCTTTTGCCAATAGTTGGATCCCGTGTTGGGGTACTGGTGTTTGCGGGTTTCTTTAAGATGGGCCCTAAGGGAGCTTGGGATCCTGGTGGCATGTCTACAGAATCTTGTTCCTCATCCCCTGAGTAAAGAAGGCAATCATAAATCCTGTTTCATTTGAACAAATGACAATAAGAAATAATCAAAAGACCAATTGAGTAATTCTTCCTACTAACTCAAGTCACCAGGAAAATGCTGTGCTCATTTTTTATTTTTTGTGAAATGTCTCTGCACATAGATGGCTCTGCAAGTGTTTAGCCACAAAGGAGTCAATTAGTAGACCTTGTGACCTTACCTCATTTCACCTTTCCTTGAATTTACGGGAAAAACATTTTTTTACTAATGCTATGAATATTAATGGTGTTATTTTTATTATAGACATTATATTACTATA
Source organism: Penaeus monodon (assembly GCF_015228065.2). Classification (NCBI taxonomy): domain Eukaryota; kingdom Metazoa; phylum Arthropoda; class Malacostraca; order Decapoda; family Penaeidae; genus Penaeus; species Penaeus monodon. Next base: position 15,904,539 of record NC_051397.1, read on the forward strand.
ATCTTATTGACATTAGTAACACCAATATAAAATAACGTAAAATATTTTCGAAAATCAAGGAAAAGGGTAAACGGGCGAGACAGGCAGTACTCATAATTGGCTCATTGGTAACTTGGTAGAAGTGTAGCCATCCATGAGTAAAAACTCATAGTGGGTATGGCATAAACATACATGGGTTAAGGTGAAGATGGTGGTTTCAGCCAGTGGACAAATTGATGAGGAAGCAATAAACACAGTGAACTGTCACATCTGTCACATCTGTCACAGTGAACTGTGACAGATGTTGAAATGTTATGAATTCCATGTTACAATCTTCACTAAAATTTCATCCTTTTTATGAAAGTGTAATACTGAAAAGTTTATTAGGCCCTACATATCTTGCACAAAGAAAATTTCCTTTAAGGTCATTCAGTAATGAAAAAAAAAACAAAGCTACCTACATCCCTAAAATACCCAATAGCATGTTGACAGCTTGATCAAGTGACAACCTCTTCTGGAATAAAGAACAATTTAAGTAATGGAAGAGTTTGTTTGCTATTAGTCTCAAAAGTAGTACTGAATGTAACTCTTATCTTTTTAGACAAATTCTGAACATATGAGCTCAAATAAGTACATAACTACATTGGTTTATTTTATTCTATCTAAATATCCAAAATATACAGAATGCTGTATCTAAACACTGCATTCTCAACCCTTTCCCGACGGGTAGTATTCATAGTGGTCTGGGCCCCGCTGCCGGGGGCTTATATCTATCAAGCATGTGCAACCGCTCATGCCCAATACCAGCATCCCTTGCCGTTTCTTCGTAATACTAAGAGCATATGTTGTATTTTCAGTTATCATTATTTTCTAAAGTCTCTATTTGCCATGTTTCCTGATAAATTAAGACTGAAGGATATTTTTGTTGTAATATAGACTCCATAGTTGATCATTATTCGCTCTATAGTCTGAATAAAATAATCAGTGTGTGGTATCATGGAGTTGAAATCGTAGGTTTTGTTGTATTTTTTTATTTTTGTATAGTAAAAATGAGAAAGTGTTAAGAACTACTTAATCACAGAAAAATTATATTTTGCCATGGTAGTAACAAAAAAAAATCATGGCATGACCATACACACACCATGGCATGTACGTACATGCCCCCGGCAGATAGTCCAGCCATGCCATGGCATGTACGTACATGCCACCCGTCGGCAAAGGGTTAAGAATTCTTTCTTTAATATTTTTCACATATTTCTTTGTCTGGGCCACAACTATCCATACAGCTAATAAAAAAAGGGAAAATATAAAATTGTAAACAATTTAATGACATTCAAAATGACAAGCCAGATGCAAACCTACCAACAAAGGCCTTATTATCCACTCCTTGTGCTTTAATATTTTGCAAGCCATGAAGTGCCTTCTTTGCTCCTTTTTTCAGTGTCTTGGCTCCTCTCCCCCCCTTGACATCCTCTTCACTGTCACCCCTCCTCTGCTGGCTGGAGGCAGAGGGGTCAGACTGCTTGCTTTTTGGCTTCACTGTTGAATAGAGTGGGTCGTCTGAATCGCTCTCCTGTCCAGCACTACCGTTGACTGTGGCTGTATCTGTCAGAAGAAACAGAGGATAAATTATGTGTCTATCCAAAGAAAGTATGTATCTATTGGGGAATAAATTTCTTTTCTATGAGATGAAAATAACTGTATTTTTCTTTTTTTTCAGATGAAACAGGGAGAAAGCTATCCCAAGTAGAAATACATGGCTGGTTGAGGTTCCAAAATTTAGACCTAACCTCTGGATGAAGACTGAAAAAGAACTTTGAATGGAGCAAAAGAAACTGGAAAACCATTTTGATACAGACTAGACATGAAATCTTCACTAAATGAACATAGAGAAATGTAGCATTGAAGAGTAAAAAAAATCCATTTCTTCTAAAAAAAAAAAAAATTCATTATAAAGTATACTGAGAGACTCCCAAAGAAAGAAAAATTAATGGCATTATTGGTCACAAAAAATCAATATTTC
>NC_051397.1:15911540-15914040 GCF_015228065.2 Penaeus monodon
TAGTCCTTTACAAGTCCCATGTTTAACCCAAATATTGTGGTACTTAACCCATAACTGACGGGTAGCATTCATAGAGGCCGGGGCCTCGCTGCCGAGGGCTTATATCGTCGCCCTAGCATGTGCGACCACTCATGCCAAATACCAGCATCCCCTGCCGTTTTTCGTAAAAACTACGAAGATATGTTGTATTTTCAGTTTTCATTATTTTTATAAAGTCTCTACTTTCCAAACTTCCTGATAAATCGAGGGACTGAAGGGTATTTTTGTTGTTATATAGACTCCATAGTTGATCATTATTCGGTCTATAGTCCAAATAGAATAAGCAGTGTCCGGCATCATGGAGTTGAAATCGTCGGTTTGTTGCTTTTTTTTTTTTTTTTTGTGGCATGATAAAAATGAGAGTGTTAAAACTGACTTAATCACACTTTCACTGGCAGAAAAATAATCTTTTGCTGTGATTGTAACAAAAAAAACTCATGGCATGTCCATACATACTCTATGGCATGTGCGTAGGGGCCCCGGCAGATGGTCCCGCCATGCCATGGCATGTGCGTACATGCCACCCGTCGGCAATGGGTTAATATTGGTTAGTAGCCTGTAACACAGGATTGCCAGTGCCCAGCTCATTCCAAACAGCACAAACAATTTTGGGCATCTAATTGCTCTTAGCTGAAGTTTGTAAACAAATATTTGAAAAAAATTGAAAGCTTGCCTTCAATTAAGGTACCTGTATCTAACAATAACAGCAAACAAATGATAATGCCTTCTATTGGAGAAAGACAAGCTGCCTCCAATGATCCGATGGAAGGGGATATGTCATCATGTGGTACCATCTATGACCAAGCCTAGAACAACCAGGGTATGCTAACATTCCATCAGCATTCAGCAGGTAAAAGCAATAGTCCCTTAAAGTGAAAACAATGCCACATGGATAATCAAGAAGGGTGAAACAAAGTTTTAGCCAAATATTTCCTCTCTTCTACGTCAATGTGGCCAGTGTTTACATATTGCTATTATGTCAAATGAATCTGAAATCACATAATGTAGATAAAAAAGATCACATGTTTCAGACACTCACTGATCATAATACATTTTAGAACCCCTAGATTTTACTTTACATTAAAAGGACATATTTACACATTTGTTCAATTTTCAAAAATCTATCCAGAAATAGTACTAATCAATATATGAAATAATACAAAGAATTCTTAAAATTTCAAGCTTTAATTTACTTACTTAAAATCATAAGGAGGATTTTCTGCACTATGACCTCTTCTGACATCTGGATCAACAAAGGTCATTGATTTAAGCTTAAGTGAAGCTGGCATTTGCTGACCTGCAATAAGATAGTGTCTGATATATATTACCATAGATATTTCATGTGACACACCTAATACTTTATATCACATGAAAAATACATTGAAAATCTATCACCTAGCCATACAAAGTCTTCCAGCAAGATAGTTCTACATCTAAACGATAATCTAAAATTCAACTAAACTATATACTTATTATCTTGTGATCTCTCAAAATGCAATCAGTTCAACATATCAATAATTTTTGGCAAACTTAATTTCTTTCCATAAAAATCTATTAACAGAAAAACAAGAAAAAAAATTGCAAGGCTCCATTTGGTAAATATAAAAATCAAAATACCTTGATTTGATGCCTGCTTTTTCTCCACCTTTGGAGCTGGATCCATTTCTGACATGCTGTCCCAATCAGATCCTGAGTCTTCATCTTCCTTTGAGTTTCTTCCTCTCATTATTTTACTCCTATTTTCCCTTCTTTTCTCTGATGACAAAAGATTCTGAAAGTATAATAAATCATGAAACAATAATGATAAAATTAAAAAGGAGAAAAAATTCAAACGATTCAAAAGATGTATAGTCTAACTCGTGTTTGTTTCTCAATTTCTAGTCTATAGTAAAACATTGAGTCTCTGATACAATATCCATGTTTCAGAGTCACAGTGTACATACTTATGTTGCCTAATACATCTTGTGTAAATATGACTATGTTTTAACAGTATATAACTGTAAAGTACCTTGTAGCTCTTGACCCCTTCATAACAGAGTGGCCCCCAAATGTAAAAATTGGTAGTGTATATCATAATTAAGGTAATACTATACAACAGGACCTGACAATGCCAGGAAATTAGTCACCAACTTGAACAAATGAATGAATGAACCTCAGCCTAAATGTACAAACTTCTACAATAACTGTTGTGTAAACCAAAAACCTTCCTAAACCAGGGGCTCTGCCCTCAGACCTCTTTCTGATTACTGTTTTTACCTAGCTGGTTTGGTCCTATTGTATATTTTAACCCTGTAAACATTGTGAATGGCTCAGAAAACATTGATCACAATAAGATAATCAAATGTATAAAAATACTGGTACGCATTGTGTGCACTCATTTTTATTTTATACTTTCATGCAATTAGTTACACCATATAATATGAGAATATATAAAATCCTTTAAAATATGGTGTTCATTCAT
>NC_051397.1:15919040-15924040 GCF_015228065.2 Penaeus monodon
CAGCGAGGGCGTAGATGACAATTATATCTGATCTCGTTTGACCCTTCAGTTCGTAACCAGAGCTCGACGTAGTAAGGTCGGCCTAGCCCTCTCCCTCCGGGCTGGCTGACCTGACCCTGGACCCAGCATACAGCCATACCCATATATAGACATTGTTGCGTGTGTCCCATACTGTGTGTGTCCACTCTTATTGATAAAGAGTCACGCCGTTAACAAGTATAACTACCCTCTATTCACCATTGTACTAAAGAGCACAGCCTTTTACAAACAGGAAGGGAGATAAACAGACAGATAAATAAATTAATAGATCGATATATAGGTATGTGGGTAGATGGATCTATGTGTAAAAAGTTTTTATCCTGTAATGGAAGATAGTATTAGAATACTTTATAATATTGGTTCCCAAATTGGACGGTGCCACCCAATTTTTACTTCTGCTTAGTGAGTTGCAGCCTGATGTTGGGAAGCTGATATCCCTGCACCAACTACATACGTCCCTTTAGCAATAACTGAAGACAGTTGAACTATGTTACTCTGATTTACCCTTCCATGTTGGTGATACCGTTAAACTGTTAAATTAATTTGATTACCAAGGTTTTATTTGTGAAATACATCTTTGTCTTTAATCATGCTGTTTTCAATTTGAAGCATAACAACATAAAAAAGGTGTGTTCGCATGCGTGTAGGGGGGTGGGGGCGCTAGGTATCCAGCTGGAAGCCAAGGGGCGTCAACCTCATTCACGGCAAGCGGGGTATGGATGACCTTACCTCATTGTTAGGAGGAAAACTTCCCCAGCATTAACAGACCTTGTTTCGCCTCATGTGACCCGATTCTGCTCCTGGAGTCTCTCTGTCTGTCCTTTATGCTTGTCTCGATTATTCATCGATATCCATTTCCATGTAAAGTCTTGTCTGACTTGAAATTCCATGGCATCGTTTTGCTTTCACTTGGTGTTTGTCTCATTTTATGACATTTACATATATTGTATTTTGTGGCCTATATAAGACTCGACTGATTTAATGAATTTTCAAAATCTGGATAGCTGTATGTACATGTATATACCTTTCTTTCTGCTCTAGCTTTTGGATTGGTTACATGAATAGGTAGCCACATTGCGCTGATTCTCAAGATTATTTTCTAAAACAATTTCCATGTCTACAGACCTATGTTTGCGCGCGTGTGTGTTTGTGTGTGTGCTACCTAAACTTCCTTTACAAACCCCCCTCACCTTCCCTAGATCGTGTGCGTTCGTATATTCTAGCACATGGCGTCGATCTCAAGGATTATAAAACCCTTTTCCTGCTTCAAAAAGTAAACAAGTTTATCACTCTTTTTTATCTTTATTCCACACATGGCTAACTGTGAGTACTATATATAGATATTACGGCTACGCAGTCAATTGATACTAAGCTTTGAGTATCTTTGAGTATTTGTTTATTCCACTTCCCATAGTTCTTTTTTTCTTAAAAGTGTGTGTGTTCGTACGTGCAAAGATATGAGGCTGCTCGTCCAAATTACGGAACAAAAACAAGTTATTGACAACGTTTTATCACGAACACGTTCCGGACTTGTCGACTCTGGTCAGTGACTACTATCGAAGAATCGGCCGATAATGAGTCTGATGTCGAAGCCTTTTACAGGGATTCAGTTAAGGTTCTCTCTCTCTCTCTCTCTCTCTCTCTCTCTCTCTCTCTCTCTCTCTCTCTCTCTCTCTCTCTCTCTCTCTCTCTCTCTCTCTCTCTCTCTCTCTCTCTCTCTCTCTCTCTCTCTCTCTCTCTCTCTCTCGCAATTTATGTCTCTCTTTCTCTTTCTCTCAATTCAATTTCTTAATCCCAGCTCAGCAGCTCAGTGTCCAGCCGATAGATTCAAGAGACGGAACACTGGGATTGATGCAGACGAACTGCCAATCAAAGGCAGCCAAATGAAGGGAGTTGATTTAGAGTCCATAACTGTTAACTATCTGCAACTCTATGCCAATTAGTGGTAATGGAAGGGCAGGTTCGCCATTCAACTAACAAAAGCGTCTATTCTTGAAGGTATTCTTTATGAGATTCCAAATATGACATTGGTTCTTCATTAACTTATTTTGGAGTCCCAAAAGAGTGATTTATATATGGACTTTTCAGAAATACTAGATAAACATGTAAGTATTTTATTGATCAGATTGTCAAGAGGGACCGAAACGCAGTCATATAAGCATAAAAACCACCTAAACTTCTTGTGTAAACCCTTCTCTTATGTGTGTTCGATCGTTTGCAGAGACTCGATATTCTGGCACAAGGCGTCGATCTCACGGATTATAAACTAGTTACTCCTGCTTAAAAACTACGTTCAAAAGGTGTCCCTCTTTTTATCTTTGCTCTAGACATGTGGGATTGTGAGCGCTATAAATAGTACGATTTGACAATCAACTGATACAAAGTTGCAATGTAACCTTTTAATTGTGTAAGTCATTGGAAGAGAGTTTCTCTCTCTCTCTCTCTCTCTCTCTCTCTCTCTCTCTCTCTCTCTCTCTCTCTCTCTCTCTCTCTCTCTCTCTCTCTCTCTCTCTCTCTCTCTCTCTCTTCTTCTCTCTCTCTCTCTTTCTTTCTTCTCTTTCTCTCTCCCTCCTTCTCATCTGTTTGTGTTCGTCTTTTCTGCCTTTTACTTATTTCCTTAGTTTGTATTCACTGTTTTTCTTTCTCTTCTCTTATCCTCTCTTTCCGTTCCACATTATTTATTAAGAGGTAGATATTGCTATAGCTTTGGCATAGGTATAGAGGAGTCTCTTTACGAGAACTTTCCTCTCCTCTCTCTCTCTCTCTTGTATGCATATGTGTGTCTATGTATGTATCCATATGTGTGTGTGTGTGTGTGTGTGTGTGTGTGTGTGTGTGTGTGTGTGAGTACATTTATTCCACATATTCTTCCCGAAGTTTTCTCCATTTACATCCTTCTTGAGAGTGTTACGTGCGCCGAGGCGAGGCTGCTCATGAAAAAACAAGTTACTGTCAACGACTTATCACGAACATGTTTCGGATTTGGCCGCGTTACTTCGAAGAAGCGGTTGGCAACGAGTCTGAAGCCTTTCTCAGGGAATCGGTTAGGGTTTCTCTTTATCTCTCCATTTCTCTCTCTCTCTCTCTCTCTCTCTCTCTCTCTCTCTCTCTCTCTCTCTCTCTCTCTCTCTCTCTCTCTCTCTCTCTCTCTCTCTCTCTCTCTTTCTCTCTCTTTCCCTTTCTATCTCTCTATCTCTCTATCTATCTATCTAACTATCTATCTATCTATCTATCTATCTATCTATCTATCTATCTATCTCTTCTTCTTCTCCTTCTTCTTCTTCTTCTTCTGCCTCTCTCTTAAATATATTCTTCCGCTACTGAATCTCATTTGCTTTATAAACATTCAGTTGTATATCTAGTGTTTCCGAAATTCCGTTGTATGAATAATCTATCTCGACTTCAGTTTGAAATAACTAGAGGTAATATGTACTTTTCAAGTACTTAAAGTATATGTATTAAAAACTTTGCAGATTGCTCCCGTAACAACGAACTGTGGCTCAGCCTTTATAAAAACAGACTATCAATCATTACAAGTAAACTATTTATTTACTTTTATTTTATTAGTTAGACACTTCTTGTTCCCTGACTAGCCACCAGCAGGTTAATAATTCCAATATCTTATTGGAACTGTAATTCCCATTCAGTTACAAAAAACATTTCGTCTAAATTATTTCGCACACAGTTTGGACCAAAAAATCTGAAATAAAGCAATGAATGTGTTTGGGACAGAATGTACGGCTCCCCCCACCCCCTCTGAGCTTATCATTCCGTAATGAAACCTGACAAGGGTGGACCCACACTAGTGCGTGCGGTAGAGAGATTTGTCCAGATATAATTTCGGCCGAAATTTCCTTATATCTCTATCTATCTATATCTATCTATCAAACTATCTATCTATGTGTGTGTGTGTGTGCATATATAGATAGATAGAGAGATAGATCTATGTGTGTGTGTAGATAAATAGATAGATAGACAGATATGTAGATATGTATATATTTTTTTTTTCTCTATTATCCTCTCAATGTGTAACCTTGGTGTTCCACGCTCGCCATGCACCGTCTCGTGTATACTAAAAACTGTATCTACAGCGATAACAGTCATCGAGAGCCCTGGGTGACTCGGCCACCTTTCAGGTGATAACAGCAGCGACAGGAGAGTTATCGCTAGGCCCTCCAGAGATACATTCGCGGCAGCTACGACTTAGAATTTCACCCATAATTCTGGCCAGAGACCAGCTCGCCGACGGGACGCAGTGCTTCTTGGTCTCGCTGACAGAAGGCAGAGATGGTCATCAGTGTCTCGCGCTCTTCTCTGATTCGTCTCCTCCCTGTACGCCACGCCTGTCCTCAGCCGCCCACGCCCTCACACGGCCCTCGCAGGACCATCACCAGCTTCCAAGGGCTGCAGGGTCTCGCGCAGCCATGGCGGGTATGACTGTGACTTCCGCCCTTTTTCCTCCTGATAAAAAAGGCGAGGAGGTGGAGCTCCACCTGGAGGCTCTCCAGCGATGGCACGACGATACCAAACTCCTGTGGGAGGTGAGAACCCCTCCTCGAGGCCTCAAGGATCACACTCGAGAACAAGTGACAGAACTTGTAGAAACTCTGATCGAGGAGAAAATGCTGGACATACGCCGAGGCTCCATCTATTAGGCGGAGGCTGGGCTCTGAGCTCCATCTGTTAGGCGGAGGCTGGGCTCTGAGCTCCATCTATTAGGCGGAGGCTGGGCTCTGAGCTCCATCTGTTAGGCGGAGGCTGGGCTTTGAGCTCCATCTGTTAGGCGGAGGCTGGGCTCTGAGCTCCATCTGTTAGGCGGAGGCTGGGCTCTGAGCTCCATCTGTTAGGCGGAGGCTGGGCTTTGAGCTCCATCTGTTAGGCGGAGGCTGGGCTCTGAGCTCCATCTATTAGGCGGAGGCTGGGCTCTGAGCTCCATCTGTTAGGCGGAGGCTGGGCTCTGA
>NC_051397.1:15929040-15959040 GCF_015228065.2 Penaeus monodon
ACTTACCGGGCTCGCACTTCATCCCAGATTCGTGGGAGTAAACAACCAATCCCCTATGCTCGAACTTTCTCCCAGAACCATGGGAGTAAATGACCAATCCCCTATGCCAACATTACTCTTACCAGCCGGGCCCACATATCCTAGAGCCATGGAATTGTATTGAACTGGGTGATTATGATGTCATCACCAATGCTTCGTTTCGAAAAAGCATACTCCTGATTTTTCCCTCGGCAGCCTGACACAATCTTATGAAAACAAAGAGATATGAAAAGTAAGATCTCCTCAGACATTCTCCGGGGTTTTCCCGCCCGATTTAACTGCCGGACTTCTCACTTCTACATATCGCGAAGTTGGATGGGTGGACGAAGCTCTGCTTGTGCGCTGGAGCCCCCATCATAGAGGCGAGGACACCATCCCCCGTGCATGGGGGGATGGTACCAATACCCTATGATAAGCAAGAAATCTTGCACGTGTTTTATTTTTTTATTGTTTTATTTATTTATTTGTTAATATAAACCCTTCAGAATAAAAGATCATAGCAGCTTATTTCTATATAATCCACCACTCTTATCACCAAGGAAGTACCAGTATCAAAGTGGAGATTTTGACTTGAGAGAGAGAAAAAAATGTGTATGTATAAACACACACAGACACACACACACACTCACACACACACACACGCACGCGCGCGCACACACACACACATATATATAGATAGATAGATAGATAGATAGATATTTGTTTATTTATAAAAAATATATATATATGTATATATATATAGGATGTAAAACACGAAGTAAAAGCAATGATGATTACGATGATGATGATGATGATGAGGATGATGATGATGATGATGATGATGATGATGATGATGATAATAACAATAATGATAACAATAATAATAACAATAATGATAACAATAATGATAACAATAATGATAACAATAATGATAACAATAATAATAATAATAATGATAATAATAATAATGATAATAATAATGATAATAATAATAATAATAATGATAATAATAATGATAATAATAATGATAATAACAATAATAATAACAATAATAATACTTATGCATAAAAATAATGATAAACACTAATACTGCTAATGATACATAATAAAAGTAATAAATGCTAATACAAATGCTAATACTAATACTAATAATCACACCAATTTCTTTTTGCGACGATTTGGTCCAACTGAGTTATTCTTTAGAGAAATTTGAAACAGCTACGCGATAAACTCATTCCACTTACTTAAAAACTTAACATATTGTTTTCATAGGTTTCTAGTGACAATCACACAGAATTTGGTCAGAAGATTCAAGTCATCAGCTCGATGGTAGAGTGTGAGGACTATGTAGTTTCTAAATTACATGCGTAATTTTATTCCTTGCCACTCATACAGCATTTCTCGAATATCTGAATACAGAATGAGGTACAAAATATCATTTAATTACTTGAATAATGTAAAATAAAGCAATATAGCAACGGAATATTCGTACGAATCCTCATCTAACAAGCACGTTCGCCATAGAAAACGATCAGGGCATTTAATTTTCAAGCGCCAAGCGTTGGGGGTTAACTTTCACCCCTTGGTACACATGGTTAGAACGCCGAAACTATTTAACAAGGTGGTATACCAAGCAACTCATCTGAAAGCTCTGAAATGTATGTATAGAACAGCTTACGGATTTTAGCTTGAAGATCCATGGAAATTAACATTTAACTTACCGGGCTCGCACTTCATCCCAGATTCGTGGGAGTAAACAACCAATCCCCTATGCTCGAACTTTCTCCCAGAACCATGGGAGTAAATGACCAATCCCCTATGCCAACATTACTCTTACCAGCCGGGCCCACATATCCTAGAGCCATGGAATTGTATTGAACTGGGTGATTATGATGTCATCACCAATGCTTCGTTTCGAAAAAGCATACTCCTGATTTTTCCCTCGGCAGCCTGACACAATCTTATGAAAACAAATAAATATGAAAAGTAAGATCTCCTCAGACATTCTCCGGGGTTTTCCCGCCCGATTTAACTGCCGGACTTCTCACTTCTACATATCGCGAAGTTGGATGGGTGGACGAAGCTCTGCTTGTGCGCTGGAGCCCCCATCATAGAGGCGAGGACACCATCCCCCGTGCATGGGGGGATGGTACCAATACCCTATGATAAGCAAGAAATCTTGCACGTGTTTTATTTTTTTATTGTTTTATTTATTTATTTGTTAATATAAACCCTTCAGAATAAAAGATCATAGCAGCTTATTTCTATATAATCCACCACTCTTATCACCAAGGAAGTACCAGTATCAAAGTGGAGATTTTGACTTGAGAGAGAGAAAAAAATGTGTATGTATAAACACACACAGACACACACACACACTCACACACACACGCACGCACGCGCGCGCACACACACACACACACATATATATATATATAGATAGATAGATAGATATTTGTTTATTTATAAAAAAAATATATATATGTATATATATATATATATATATATATATATATATATATATATATATATATATATATAACATGTGTGTATATATAGTATAGTTATGACTCAAAATTTTTATTTAATTTCTTCCATTTTTATCTCCCATGCTATTACCGATTTTAAGAATTTCTTGATTTTTTAAGATTTCTTTGATTTTATTAAGATTTTCACAAACAGCCATAATGAAATGCTTAGCCAAAAACAAGAGATAAAAATCTCATCTTCCCGAGGATTAGCTGCTGCAGGCTGAGGCGGGAGGCACCCTCGACTAGGCTGCCCCATGTTTTTTGTTTTTGGGGACTAATTGGATAAGCGAGTGATACTGCATCACGCTTCGACTAAGGTGTCCGGTTGCGAGAACTGTTAATAAGTAGCAAGGTATTCATCTAGACATATTTACATCCGAGTAAATGAACAATAGGCTAGTGCTTTACTCTTCGTTTTATATGTTTTATGGAGTGGCTTCTATTTTAAGTCCATGAGAAGCGGAATTCTGTTTTTACGTTGATGACCTGGATGGAAATAATAATAATTTGGGAGGGAATGGACATTAAGATTTACTAATGACCTGGAAGGGAATAGGCATCAGGATTTGCTGGTGACCTGGAAGGGAATCATGATCATTTGCTGATTACCTAGAAGGGAATAAGGATTATTTGCGATGACCTGGAAGGGAATGATAATTAAGGTTTGCTGGTGACCTGGAAGGGAATAGTAATCATGAGTATTCTGAAATAGCCTTATCTTAAATCCTTAACACGGGAAGTACCCGTGCTCGTGCTCCTCGCTCAGGTTGCGTCTTCCCATTCTTTTGTCTCGCTGGGTCATGCATTTTGCACTACACATACCCCAATATTCATACATAATCTTTCCATCTTTCCCACAATACTTTTACTTAGTGACTTCTTCCAAAGTATACCTCGTTCCCTTACGTATTAAACGGGTGGTGGCAGTGAGTGCTACTATTATACATTTATGTACAGTGAGATACGAGTAGCGAAAACATAATATTAATATGGATTGAGAATCTCTACACTACAAAACTAAACAATTAACATGCCGGGCACGCAATTTTTAGTGGAACCATATAAGTAAACAATCGAGTTTCCTCTGATCACGCTATGACAGTGTGGTTAACTAACTTGAAGGTCATAGCACTGCATTACGTTGTGATGCATGCCAGGGGCACGAGATAACCTAACATACACACACACACACACATGTATATAACAACCTCCCTGGCAGGGCCTCGAATCTAGGTCACTCCGGGTATGAAACTGGAGGGCCAGTACTAAACCAACCATACCACACGACCCGCTAAAAGAAGTGTGCAACTAGGATCTAACTAGCACCATAGACATTACCTATCTACTCATACATGAATAATAATAACAAGGTTTTACACATAGTCCCTGTGGGCACTCGGTGGAAATTGATTTAGAAATTCGAAACCGAAGTCAGATGTACTGAGGTGTGTATATATGAAAGATGGAATAATGCAATTCACTAGGGACTTGTGCAATTTAAATTATTCTAGCATTTTCTTTCATTACAAAGCGATAACTCTTTAAACTCTCCATATAATTTGTCCTTCTGTTTATACATCTATCTATCCATCTTTTTATTTGTTTTTTGTTTGTTTGTTTGTTTTTACCTACCTGTCTATTCATCTCTGCATCTGAATCTTCTTGTGTATCGGTCGTATGTTTGTCTATCTATGTAACTCTATTTCTCTATGCATTTTTCTATATAATTATATGTATACAGGCTTGTCTTTGTACCACACTCCTACACATAGGCAAGGAAGGTCTGAATCGGGTCACAGGAGGCAAGCCAAGATCAGTTAATCCTGTAAGATATTTTCCTGTTAACAATGAAGTAAGGTCATCCATACTCAACTGACCGTGGGTTAGATATGCAGAGGAAACTTACGGAATTAATTCTAACATTTTCTTTCATTACAGCGCGATAGTTCTTTAAACATGGAAAACCTATCTCCAAATAATCTGTCCACCCACTTAGATATCTATTTACCAGTCCATATTTTTATCTACCTTTTCTTTGTTTATTACCTTCTGTCGATATTATATTAATATATTATATTACTATATAGTATATATATTATATATTATATATATATATATATAATATATATATATATATATAATATATATATATATATATATATATATATATATATATATATATATATATATATATATATATATATATATATATATACCTTTGAAACTCCCTCCGTATCAGTCTATGTGTGTTTCCCTATCAATTTATCTATATAATTATATGCATATATGCTTGTCTCTCTCTACCACACTCCCACACCAAATAAATGTATATGTTCGCGTGTATCGTAATACACTATGTCAAAATTGTGTGTGTATGAGAGAATGTACAATATGTGTGTGAGTGTGTGTGCACTTTTGTGCGTGAATCTCCATGCCTGTGCATCCTCTTCTAAACAAAAACAGTCCATACCCAAGACGTTTAGTTTAAAATACAGTATATATGTGACTCGCATCCCCGTCACCTCTCGGGCCCACTCATTCACTGTATATTCCCAATTACGACAAGTTACAGAGGAATGGACTTCCTGCACAATGTTCAACAAGAATACATAATATAAACATACTTATATTAACACACACTTAAAGACAAAAGTAGCATACACATAGAGAAATGCGTATGCACAAACACATATTCGTGGGCAACGACGCTGTCAGATAAAAAGATGGCTTAATTGTACTGGTTTTCACTCAGACCACTCCGAGTTCAACAGACAACCCATCCGAAAGAAGGGTCTTAGTACACTACGTTCCTACGACGGGAGTACCACTTACTAGGCTGTTCCGTGAGTTTTTTTCTTTCTTTTCTTTCTTTTTTTTGAATGCTAACATAAAGGCTTCTGTTAATGACAACATATTATTTTAAGAGTTTGTGCATCATATAGGCAATTATGTAACACCTTTTATTATTTAATGGGCAGAACACAAAGATGGCCTCTTTCTCGCGCTCTTCCCAGTCTCGTCTCTTCTCTGCGCACCACGCCCATCCTCAGGCGCCCACGCTCTCACATCAGGACCATCACCAACTCCCAAGGGCTGAAGGGCATCGCGCAGCCATGGCAGATAAGACTGCGCTGCCTTTGCCTTGCTCGTACTTGAGACAGAGCAACCTATAAAGGCACATTATATATATACATATATATATATATATATATATATATATATATATATATATATATATATATATATTATATATTATATAATATATATATATATATATATATATATATATATATATAAAGAAAAAGAAAAACAACAACAATATTGGGCATTAACGAATGCCTCTCTCCCTCAGATTCCAACGGTAGAGGTTCCTGAGCTGGTGGAGAGCGGGGAACTGGCGCTGCACCTTGGAGGCCCTCCAGCGGTGGCACGACGAGGCCGACCTCTTACGGGAAGCGAGAGTCCTTCCTCCAGTGGCTGACGACCAGATCAACCTCGAGGTAGAGGCTCGAGGCCAAGTCAAGGACCTCATGGAGACTCTGATTGAGGAGGAAATCTGGATTTTCGTCGGGGTTGGGTCCTCGCCTCCAACTTTTAATCCTTCGGCCTGAACTGTTCACTCCCAAGAAGGAAGCTGAACACAGCGTGATGTTCAGGCCGAACCAAGTGCTCTCCCACGAAGCCTTCGGCCACGGGCGACGGCCAAAGCCAAGTGCCTTCCGCCTCGACGACGAAGGCGCTGTGACACTGGTCGAGGGATTCACTTCCTTTTCGCCTGTACCTTGAATGCGGAGTTTTAGGATACAGTGACTGTAACTCTACTGAGTTGCTGATGAAATGTTCATTACTCTTGACAAAGGATTTTTATGTAAAGTTTGTGTTGCCATGACAAACCTACGTTAAAAGATGAGAGGATTGTTAATACAGGATCTGTTTTATACTTATATGACTGCAATGTTCTGATTTATGTGATAAATCACATACTGAGATGTTTATCTAGTATTTCAGGAAAGCCCTTATAGGAATTTTCTTTTAGTACTTCAGTATAAGATTACTAGGAACTAAGGTAAATTTCATATAGAAAATCCCTTTGTAAAATTATATCAAATTTTGTAGCAAGTAGTATGGGCAGTGAATTAATTGTGACTGGTAGGTATAAGGGGAGTGGCAGATAGATAAAGGAATATACGTAAATATATATATATATATATATATATATATATATATATATATATATATATATATATATATATATATATATATATATATATATATATATATAATATATACATATACATTTGTATATATACATGTGTGTGTGTGTGTGCGTATGTGTGTGTGTGTGAGAGAGAGAGAGAGAGAGAGAGGGGGGGGGAGGGAGTGAGAGAGACAGACACATACATACACACACACATACAAACACACACACACACGTACACAGAAATGAGAATGAGAGAAGAGAGAGGGAGATAATGAGAGGTAGACAGAAAGAATTAGTGAGAGAATAAAAATATAAGATAAATATATAGAGAGAAAGACATGGTATCATAATCAAATGGATTAGGAGGGCGCTATCGACAGTGCTCACACACGTCACCTCCAGGGGGGTGACATGTCTGGAGCATAGATATATGACAATCCAGCTTAACCTTCAACAAGGTAAACAGGTTATCTATATCCCATACAAGTGACACCGTGCTGCAACAGCCGATTTAGAGGATGTGGAGTGTAGTACATACGGGCAAAGAAGGTGGAATATGGAACACTCACCCAAACGTACACGCACAAACACAAACACACGCACGCGAACGCACACGGACACTGTAATCAAACTATAGTTATATCATTGTAATATGTATACTAATGCTATTTTGTGTATTCTATGACTGCTTTTCGCCTCGTCAGCCGTGCACCTCCCCAACTCTCTTCGTCACGCCCTAGACGCAGTTTTAACGTGTGCCAAGACTAATACTTAGCTTCTAACAAATTTCACATGTGTTAAATATTTCATCTCAACTCATTTAAGATGTTTTCCCGTGGTTTGCGTCCAATTATCAGAGTTATAGGTCTATAGTTACAGTTTATGAGTTGCTTAACTAAATTTACTCTGAAGTTCTGAAGCCCGAGATCATCGTGCTCGCGGCAACCGCTGACACTTTTGTAACGAGCATATGTCGATGCCGATATCACAGATACTATTCTATATAATATTTAGATTTGTTTTGTATAGGTTCCTCGCGTCCTCTGATAACACTGTGTCCTGCTTCTTCTTATGTACTTTTCTGAAGTCCTTAGCCACACACACGCACACACATATAAACACACACATACTCACACACACACGCATATATATATATATATATATATATATATATATATATATATATATATATATATATATATAATATATATATATATATATATATATATACATATATATATATATATATTAACACACTTAAAGACGCTTTTATGTTCCCTCTATATACCTGTTTATATTATTTACTTTCATCATTAAATTCCCATTGGTTCTGCTGCATCCTGTTCTAATATTAAAATTAAAGGCATATTTAAGTAAAGAAACAGATATTACCTTAATTTCGTAATTAAATGTTAATACCTTCACTTAGCTTTACTGCTTACAGCCTGCATTCGTTAAAGGGCAAATGCTTGCACGAATTATATGAAAAAAACTATAATAACAGTGAAATAATAACAATAATAATAGTAATAACAATAATAATAATGATAATAATAATAACAAATAAATATATATTTCATAAGATGTACTTTCCATATAGAAAATTGAGCGGGATTTTTTTTTTTTTTTTCAAATACGTCACGCTCTTGGAGGCTTGGACAGTGAGCACTACAGATAGCGACCCTGATAATCAGTTTGATAAGATGCTACCAAGTCTGTTCAATCAGCGAAGAGTTCTCTCTCTCTCTCTCTCTCTCTCTCTCTCTCTCTCTCTCTCTCTCTCTCTCTCTCTCTCTTTCTCTCTATCTCTCTCATTCTCCCTTCACTCCTCTCTCTCTCTCTCTCTCTCTCTCTCTCTCTCTCTCTCTCTCTCTCTCTCTCTTCTCTCTCTCTCTCTCTCTCTCTCTCTCTCTCTCTCTCTTTCTCTCCTTCTCTCTCTCAGTCTAGCCGCCGCGATGATCGCACGCATTTCATCTCCTCTCCGCCTCAGCCAAACAACGCAGCAAACCATGGCCGCTCGTGGCCCCGAAACGTCAGAGAGAAATCTGGCTGCCTCCCCCTGGTCAAAGGGCCAACCGATGGGCTTCCCCGGTGCTTTCTCATGCAGCCAACACGAGCTCTTTTCCCCAGATATCAAGCTCCCTTCCCAGAATAATGGGACCTCCACCCAAGGACATGTGCCCCCGGTAGCGCGGGTCATAGCTGCCCCCCCCCCCCCAAAAAAAAAAAACACGATGGGCACTCCCACGGCAACCTGGGGAATTGCTGCTCCCCCACTCAGGGTAATGGGTACATCAACCATAATAGTGAAGGCAGTGAAGACAGTCCAAACAGTGAAAACAATCAAAGACTAGCAGTCTATCAAATCGGCAATGTAATAATAGTATTGAACACAATTCTGTGCTTTGTTGCTACGAAAAAAGCGTGGGCTAGATTGATTATCCGTGATCAGATCAAAAACTCTCTGGACCAGAAGAGATCGTAAAGGCCAACGACATCATAATTATCATAGCAGACTCCAGAAAACTTAGAAACACGACAAGGAATACTAAGATGATAAACATCATTGTGCACAATATGATAGACCACTGTGTAAATAATGAAAACCTGGTGTTCGCAACAACAACTAACATCCCAACCCCGGGCTGGACGCCACCAAAAAAAGGGTATTTCTACTCCTTTTGTTAAATTCTTCCAAAAGACTAAAGGCCCAGAAACACAGACACACCAAGAATCTTCCTTTTTTATACAAAAAAAATTATCTGTTAATAGGAATGTTCTCCGAACAACAGGCAACGTTGAACAAGATAAGGCAGAAGCAGGAATGCGAAGGGGCACCCCCCCCAACCCCCATCCGACTCCCCTTCCCCACCCCTCGCCCATGACCAATCCTCCTACCAGTCCTTCCCATTCGCATCTCTTCCCCCTGTCAGAATGCCCTCTACCTCTACCCAGGAATCCCTTTCCACACTCTCCCTGCCTGCTGTACTCGCGACCAGTGACCCTCTCAGCTCCCTTCCCCTCCCGCCCATCTCCCCTCTCTCACCGCCCGCAGCGAGCGGGCAGGCGTGCGCCCATGCTGACTCGCCAGCCTCCCCGAGGACCAGCAGTCCTTGAACAGCCCACCAGCCAAAAAGAAAACCGAATCAGGCACACAAGTAACGCCTATGCGAAGCTTTAGAAAAAAATAAGAAGAAAAACAATCAGAAGGAACTTCCACCTAATCACTAGGTGCCAGGGATCCCCCTCCCACTGCTCCCCAGCTGCAACCCCAGCTCCAGTAGTGCCGACGATCGTGATCAACAACCACGCAGATAGAACAGAAGATGCTGAAGATGGAGGTTTCATCGCAGTCACTTCAAAGAAACAAAAGACAAAACAAGAGAGGAACGACAAGCACCAAAGCCCTTAATAGGAGCTGATCGGCCTGAGACACTGTACCTGTACATCACCAGCTGTCATCCAGACACTAATGAAGAAGACATCGAAGAGCACCTCTCGGACAACTTCGACAACATATCAAGTGTAAAAGCTCACAGGACAACGATGAGCCACAACAACTACACTAGTTTCACGGTAACTGTGCGAGGCCTAGAAATAAAGCCTGAAATATTCCTAGACTCAGATCTGCAAGGAGTGCAGATGTAGAGGATATCTAGGTTAACGTACAATGCAGTATGTTTCCGTCATTCATTGTCGGTGCAGCCTATAGGCATTCCCATGGTTCCTTTGATTATATAGAAAGTTTTTTTTTGAGAAATGTTACTTAAAAAGAAACACCTTTTCATCCTGGATGATTTAAATGCTGATTTAAATAAGCTTAATGCAAAATTACTTAAGATAATCAGGGAAAACAAATTAGAATAAATAGTCAACAAACCTACAAGGGTCAGAGAAAACACTTCGTCATTAATTGATGTAATAATAAACAGAGCTGACATCATTCTCCATACAAACGCCATCCCACGCCATGTTGCCGATCACGAACTCCTAACGGTGACGCTTAAAGAAATCAAAACGACCACCAGTCAAAAAAAAAGTTTCCGAGAATTTACCAACTACGACTCTCAGTCATTATGCCAACAAATGATTGCTAAAGGATCAACTCTTTTAGAAATTTTACATTCAGGTAATGTATACAAACAGGTAAATGTCTATACGGAAGTGATTAATGACAGCATTGATGCCGTCGCTCCCCTTGTTACAAAAACTCCTACTCCATGGACAAACAATGACATCAAGAGAGGTATAACAGACAGAAATAGCGTTCGTAAAGTGTATAGCGCCTACTCCTTCTCTCTACGGTCCAGGCCACTATTTCTACTGGGAAATCCACTCGGGCTTTATCTAGAGGGGGCACTATTAATTAACGCCAAGTGTGAGCTCTCCTGTATCATTACCTAGGTCATACTCTTGATAAACCCACACTATAAAAATACAATAATCACAAGAGGGTTACTGATGATCTAATTTCAGTCTTAGAGGTAACTGAGAGAAGGTTAATATCAAACAATTGATAATCTTACACTTCTTGATATACTGAATTATAAATCATTAAACTTTTACAACTAAAAACCCTAATTGACACAGATGTCCACTTCTCCACTAAGGTGTGTAGTAAACTGTCCTTCTCTTATGTCTTCCTCCTTGAATCCTTGGTCTGCACAGACTTTCTCAAATTTCTTCATCTTCACTGTATCAGTTCAAGGGATTCCTAAGGATGGCATCTGCTTTACATCTGGTCCATCTCTCCATGGACATCTCATGCAGCAAACAAAACAGGAAAACAGAAAAAAAATATATATTTCTAAAAAAAAAAAGAAACAATTATTCTATTTTAGGAATGATAAAACAATAAAAAAAATAATATAACTGATTTCTTGTAGGAACAAAAACTACTTTTGAGTAACAAACAAATTGTGTATATTCATGCTATTATATACGATCTGAGTAGTTTTATATTTATGCATTATATCATTTTTATGAAACCCTCATTTTAGCATTATTCTAGTATAAATTTCAATAACACTTACTCCATGAATGGGTTTTAAATCCTCAATAATAAGAGAGAAATATCTGAATGGTATTCAAGTGCCACGAGTCAGCCACTAGCTCTTTCGGGCATTTACCAGGTACTTGTCTCTGTTCTCTCTCTCTCTCTCTCTCTCTCTCTCTCTCTCTCTCTCTCTCTCTCTCTCTCTCTCTCTCTCTCTCTCTCTCTCTCTCTCTCTCTCTGGATATGATTATAATATCAGGGTTTAACACCGTATATTCTTAACATTTTAACATCTACTCAGATCACATCTATTACAAGCATATGGTTCGTCTTAATCCATACATGCATAATTCCGGAACTTATATGAATCTCTCCAGTAACAAAAATAATACATATCGGTTTCTTCATTAAAATATCCATTGTAGAACCTTAATATAACAAGCAACAGTGAAATATAACTGCGTACCCTTTAATTAAAGAGAATGCATTGGGGGGAAACAAAGAAAAAAGTGAGGTATACAAAGGGTGGTTACAGACGAATTTTTGGGTCATTGTTACTTCGTGTCCTAGTGCTCATTACAAAGGCTCTCAAAATGACAAACACAACGTGGTACTCCAAGCAAATTATAAACAAAAAAGAGAAATGTCACTTATACAAGGAGCCAAAACTGATTATTTTAGAAATAAATTAACAAATTGTAAAAAAGACTCTGCTAAAACATGGAAAATAGTTTAAACACTTGTACCAGACCAAAAACATTACAGAGATCATCTAAATTGCAGAATTAGTGAATAAGAATGAATTTAACGATTTCTTCGCTAAAATTGGACATCTCACATACGAACACACAAACTCTTCCATATCTAAGCAAAATACAGTTAGGATAAGGCCAATATTTTCAGACCACAGCCTGTAAAAAGAGGGACAGCAATCTTAACAATTAAACACCTGCGTGACTAATGCTGTTGGAGCAGATGACATTGCTTTTCACTTTATTAGAGATAGTCTACTTGCAATGGCTTATTATCTAACGGTTATCATTAACACATCTCTAGCCACCGGTGATTTCCCATCGCTTTGTAAACATGGCAATAATAATGCTACGCCAGTGGGTCTTTGTCTCTGTGCGAAACATGTGTTCACATGAAAAGGATGACCTGGGCAAACATGACGCAACTGGCTGTGAGCGGAGGAGCGGAGGAACAAGCCAAGAGTGACGCAGTTGGGTGCTGCTCCTGTGAAGACCTTATGTGTACCCTTGTGACCTGAAATACCTGTGTTGCCCTGTTATAAGCTGTATCGTGCAGTGTGACATGCTGGTTTCCCCCTGTATTGTGCCTATAGAAAAGTGTACGAGTAAATAACTTGTGTAAATAAAGGAAAGACTGTCATTTTGTGTTTATTTCGTGCCCTGCCTGGCCAGTGGCGTTTCCCCTCCTGGTGTTCTGGGAGGCTGTGGTGCTTGGAGCTGTTCAGTGTTCACGACCCTGTGGATAGCACGCCGTCTGCCTAGCCTGCCTTGAGTTGGTGGCAGAGAGACGAGGCGGCCGGCGTAACAGTAATATCAGTTTTCAAATCCGGAGACACAGACAAAGTCAATAACTATCGCCCTATTACCATACTGCTTATACTGTCTAATCATAGCAGACCAGTTAATAATATTTCTGGAGACAAATGACCTACCATCCAAAACACAACATGGTTTCAGAGGTAAACTGTCTACTGAAACAGCATTATTACAGATCACATATAACATAGACAACAATCAAATAAACTTGCTTACACTGTGCGATTTATTCAAGGCTTCTGACAGTGTCAACCACGAAATCCTCACTAGTAAGTTATTATAACACATCGATACATACTGGTTCAGAAGTTATCTCAGTAACAGAAGCCAATCAGTCAAAATTCACGAGAAAATGTCAACAAAACAGATAGTATCTTCGGTGTTCCACAAGGATCTATATTAGACCCAATCCTGTTTACAATATTCGTAAATGACTTATTACCAATAGCCCAAAATTGCCTTCTTGTTCAATACGCCTATGATTCACAGTTTCTCCACAGTGATTCAGTAAATAACTTAGGTGAACTAATAAAAAAGACCCAGGAGACATAAACACTAGTAAAAGGACACTTTGACACAAATGGCCTCGAGATAAATCCAATAAAAACAATGATCTTCATACTCGCCAAAATTCCAGTAAACACCACCATAAAATTTGAAGACAGCTACATAAGACCGAGCACTTCCGTAAAAAAAAACTAGGCGTACACATTGACAGATTCATGACATTTGAGAACCATGTCGACAATATCCATAGGAAAGTAATGGGCACACAAATTTACCTCAGCCACATAAAAAACAAGATCCCTGCAAAACTAGGATATCCGTTATACAAACACTAGTTTTCAGTATAATTAATTATTGTTCAAACATCTGGGGCATAACAGACAAAGGTTACGTTCAGAAAACTTTAAAATTACAGACCACATTACCCCACACATAAACAAACTAAATTGGCTAAAAGTACAAAACAAATGTAACTATGACACTTGCGTACTAATTCACAAAATAATTCAAGGTTTTTTATCCAAAGTGGCTATTGATCCTTCCAACCGTACGTAACACAACCAGTGTCTTAACAAGACGGGTAAACTCTCTACACATCAAAAGATCACGTACAGATATAGGGGCATGGGAAACACGAACACGTGGACCCATGATCCGTAACAAATTACCAAATAATATCAGAAATATCAGAAACTCTAATACATTAAAATAAATAAATAAATAGAAATAAAAGAACATCTCTTAAATCGCCATTGACATCAGGCTTCAAAACACAAGAATAGGCATGCGTTATATGTACTATCATTAATGCTATGTGTATCTTATATTTACATGTATTGTAAAATCACTTTCTATGTAATGAGAATAACCATTGTAACTAATGGAATTAGAATTAGAATTTGAATTCTCTCTTTCTCTCTCTCTCTAAATCCTCTCTCCCCCTGTCCATCTTTCAACAGTGCCAACGGAAAAGCAGATAAGCAAACAGTTCTTAAGAAGGTATTCTTTGTAAGTTAAAATTAGTATTTCAGTTAGCTTATATCGGAGTCCGAAAATAGGGATTCATACAAGGGTATTTCAGAAAGACAAGATAAATATAAATATTTTATTGATATAAACATAAACATTATTTTATTGATCAAATGAGTGAATTTCTTCAATAACGACAGAATATCACAGTCATATAATTATCAAAACAGATCCTCTATTGGCAACCCTGTTATTTTTAAACGTGGGTTGTTGTCACAAACATTATATAGGGATATGTCCTTGTCAACATGAAACATTTCATCAGTAACTCAGAAAAGAGTTACAGTCACGTATCCTAAAACTCCGCATTCACGGTACAGGTGAGACCAGGGAGTGAATCCCTCGTCCAGCGTCACAGCGCCTTCGTCGTCGCTCGTAGCCAGAGGCCTCGAGGGAGAGCCCTCGGTATGGCTTAAACAGCAAGCTGTGTTCAGCTTTCTTCTTGGGAGTGAACAGTCGAGAAATATGGAAAGCATTAAAAGTTGGAGGCGAGGACCCAACCCCGACGGACGTCCAGGATTTCCTCCTCAATCAGAGTCTCCATGAGGTCCTTGACTTGGCCTCGAGTCTCTGCCTCGAGGTTGATCTGGTCGTCAACGCCTGGAGGAAGGACTCTCGCTTCCCGTAAGAGGTCGGCCTCGTCGTGCCATCGCTGGAGGGCCTCCAAGTGCAGCGCCAGTTCCCCGCTCTCCACCAGCTCAGGAGCCTCTTCCGTCGGCACCTGAGGGAGAGAGGCATGGCGTTAGTGCCATTGCTTTTTTGTCTCTATTTATAAATAAATAGATAAATAAATAAATAAATAAATATATGTGTATATATATATATATATATATATAAATATATATATAAAATATATATATATATATATATATATATATATATATATATGCATGCAAAACATGCCTTTGAGCTTGCTTTCCACAGTTCTGTCTCTAATGTGAACAAGTCAAAGGCAGCACAGTCTTACCCGCCATGGCTGCGCGAGGCCCTGCAGCCCATGGAAGCTGGTGATGGTCCTGGCGAGGGCCTTGTGAGAGCGTGGGCGCCTGAGGATGGGTGTGGTGTGTAGGGATGAGACGAGGCGGGGAAGAACGCGAGACAAAATACTGGCCATCTTTGCTTTCTGTCCACGAAATGATAAAAAGTAACCATGATATCATTGCAGAAATGTTTGACACTCTTTCACCGAAATATATTCGACAAATGAAGGAATTCTAATGGCTGAGACTCACATTATATGAATGGCGTGTGTTAAGACCGTTTCGGATGGGTTGCCTGCCGAGCTTGGAGTCCGTGGCCTGAGTGAAAACCTGCACGATAAGCCATCTTTTTATACTGACAGCGTTATCGCCCACGAAATGGTGTGTGTGTGTGTGTGTGTGTTAATATAAGTGTGTACATTTTATGTATTCCATAAGTTGCACAGTACAGCCAGTCCATTCCCAAACTGTCTTCGTAGTTGTGAAGATATATTAACTTAGAGGCTAACGAACATGATGATTAACGAAGGGTGCGGAAGAATTTACTCCCTTGCTTCTGTGCGTGTGCCCGGGAGGGCACCGGGGACACGAGTCACACCTGAAAAATCAAATGCAGAACGTGTCTTTCGAGCTAAAAGTCTTATATCGATTGCTTTCGAATGAAAGGAATATGCACAACGCAAATTCACACATAAAAGTGTCCATACACATACGGTACATCTCATATACACACACCCATGCACACATACACTTTTGACATACTGAAAAAAGATATATTCATACGTATGTCCCCTTGCCTATGTATGGGAGAGGGGTAGATTAATTAGTCTATGTACATATTATCATATAAAGTTATTTAGATAGATAAAAAAACGGTTTGATACACTCCGGTCAGCCAATCAGAGGGCGATATTTTTCAAATATATTTCACGTAGTCTCAGATAGGGATTTATATTTCATTAATCACGAATCGCATCGTAAGTTTCTTTTTGTTGCAAAGGTGTATAAAAGGTTTCTGTGCCTTTTTAGCAATACATCAAATACATCTATCACGACGGGCATAGTAAGAATTTCCAACGTGTCCGAGTCATATGACGTGGTATTGACTTGATGAATGTCTTGAAAATCATTTTGTACATCTATGGTATAACCTTACAAGCTCAAAAATATCAGAAAAAATACTGTGTATCTTGATTTATTGATGTACTTCATTCAATAAATCAAGTAAATGTCCGTGATCACTGGAATTACCCAGTTGTTTGTTCTGGATACGGAACTCACTCGCGGTGGATACGACAAGATCCAAAACCTGACGCAACTTCCGTTTTCATATGAAGAACAATGTATGTTATAAGAACAAATATTTTGGCTGAATCTGAGAAATACATTTAAACTCTCCACAGTCTTGCAAAGTACATACAGTATAAGCTGCAGAGTAGTCAGGTACTATTTCCATTATATTTGAAGCTTCCACAATCTTTTGCTTGTAATTAAAAATCATACCAGCAAATAAGTGCTTTTATGGGTTTCTATTGACTTTTTCATGTGAAATAAAATTAAAAATAACTTTTCCTTTTCTCAACACTGTATGTGAGTAGAAACTTTGTATGTCAGTAGATATTATGTTTTGTAGTGAACGTGATACAACTTTAAACAGTGTATCAAAGTGCAAAGGGTTTTGGGATGATATAAAAATGGCCTATAATCCATGACCAGTGAGGTATGGATCACTTTACTAGCAGGAAAATGTCCCCCAGGATTACTTGTGACCCGATTTTGCTCTGGCTCCTGAAGTCTCTCTGCCTGCTCTTTATACTTGTCCCGATTATTCATCGATATCCACTTCAGTGTGGAGTCTAGACCGACTTGAAATCCCATGGCTTCGTTTTGTTTTCTCTTGATGGTTTTATTTTTAAAAGGATTACACCAGACTTTCTAAATACAGTTTCCATGTCTGAATACACATATTACTGTGTGTGTGCATACCACTTAAACTTCATGTGTAAACCCCTCCTCTTCTCTAGACCGTGTGTGTTCGTTCGTTTGCAGAGACTTGATATTCTAGCAGTTTTTCCTACTTAAAAAGTATGTTCAAAATGTATCCTTCTTTTTATCTTTATTCAAGACATGTCAGATTGTGAGTGCTATAAATAGTAAGATTTGACAGTTATCTGATAGAGAGTCGGAGAAGTTCTCTCTCTCTCTCTCTCTCTCTCTCTCTCTCTCTCTCTATCTATCTATCTATCTATCTATCTATCTATCTATCTATCTATCTATCTATCTGTCTATCTTTCTATCTATCTATCTATCTATCTATTTATCTATCTCTTCTTCTCCTCCTCCTTTCTTCCTCTCCTTCTCTTTTCTCTTTCTCTCTCTCTCCCTCTCATCTTTTTGTGTTCGTCTTTTCTGCTTTTTACTTATTTCTTTATTTTGTATTCACTGTTTTTCTCTCCTCTTATTCTCTCTTTCCGTTCCACATTATTTATTAAGCAAGAGGTAGATATTGCTATAGCTTTGGTATAGGTATGGAGGAGTCTCTTTACGAGAACTCTCCTCTCCTCTCTCTCTCTCTCTCTCTCTTGTATATGTGTGTGTTTATGTATGTATCTATATGTGCATATGTGTGTGTGTGAGAGACAGAGTATAATGTTTATTCCATATATACTTCCCGGAGTTCTTTTCTCCATGTATATCCTTCTTGAGAGTGCATGTTCGTACGTGCGAAGAGACAAGACTGCTCGTCAAAAACAAGTTATCGTCGACGTACGTCTTATCACGAAATTGTTTCGGTCTTAGCCTCACTGGTTAGTGACTACTAATGAAGCGACTGATAACGAGTATCTCTCTCTCTCTCTCTCTCTCTCTCTCTCTCTCTCTCTCTCTCTCTCTCTCTCTCTCTCTCTCTCTCTTCCTCTCTCTTTCTTTTTCTCTCCCTCTTCCTTCTCTCTCTTAATTTCTCTCAATCTCTCTCTCTCTCTCTCTCTCTCTCTCTATCTATCTATCTATCTATCTATCTATCTATCTGTCTGTCTACCTATCTATCTATCTATCTATCTATTTATCTATCTATCGCCTTCCCCCTCCTTCTCTATGTCATGAATATGGATGAAGTGACTACTGTCTGGTTGAGAAATTAAACGCAGGTTACCGTCGAGACCTACAGTGGCAGAGAGATGCCTCACGGTCCCTCACAGCAACGAATGAGAGGCGAGAGCAGGACTTGGCTGAACCAGCAACTGAACGCAGCGTGGCTAGATGGTGTGCCGAAGGACCTCGAGAAAGTAGCTCAGTGCCCAGGCGGTAGATTCAAGAGACGGAGACTGGGTTTGGTGCCTTTGGTGCGGATGAGATGCCAGTCGAATGAGGCGAGTTGATTCGGATGTGTTTCCTAATGACGAAGGAATCCATGGCGATATGAGAGCCAGGAATGCTCATTAAGATGATGTTCTCTCATAATAATGGTATACCGTTTCAAGGTGTATATCCTCCCAACACTTATTCTATTTCTAATTACAACAACAGAAACGCAAATTACAGTGATCACCCAATAATAATAATGATAATAGAAATAATAATAATAATGGTAACAGAACAACAGAAATAACATTGATAATGCTAATAGAGCAATAATGATAATGGGGATAATGATAATAATAATAATAATAATAATAATATTTCCCTTGTATGAATAATATACTTTGACTTGAAATAACTAGAGGTAATATGTACATTTCAAATACTTAAAGAATATGTATTTAAGAAGTTGCTCTCGTGACAAGTATCAATCATGACAAGTACATAACTTTATTACTTTGCAATTGCTTGGACACTTTGTTCCCTGGCTAGCCCCCAACAGGATAATAATTCCACGAACTTATTGGAAACTAATTCACATTCACTTATAAAAACATCTCGTCTAAGATATTGCGTACAGAAATGTGGACCACAAAACCTCCTCTAAGCCTGCCATTCCTTAATGAAACCTGCCATCGTTGACCCACACTTGTGCGTACAGTATAGAGATTTGTCCAGATATAATTTCGGTCCAAGTTTCCTGATACATACATATACATGTATGTGTGTGCGTGTGTGTGTGTGTGTGTGTGTGTGTGTGTGTGTGTGTGTGTGTGTGTATAGATAGATATATAGACGTTATTTTTTTACCATTATCCTCTCAACGTGTGACCTTGGTGTTCCACGCTCGCCATAAACCGTCTCACGTTATCTTAGGCGATAAGAGCCACCGAGGATTCCCGGTGACTCGCTTCTTTCCGCGGCGGCAGGAGAGTTATCGCTAGGCCCTCCAGAGGTACATTCGCGGCAGCTACGACTCAGACCTTCATCCAGAATCCAGGCCAGAGACCAGCTCGCCGACTCCTTTTTCCTCCTGATAAAAACGTTGATAAAACAGAAAGTGTCAATAAGACAGATGCGAGTGAGTGGGAGCTGATCGCCTTAGTGGAGGCGGAGGCGGTGGAGGGCAGTGGCACGGCAAAGCCAGACTCCTGCGGGACGTGAGATCCTTCCTCTGAACCTCGAGGTTCACTTCAAGCTCGAGGCTCACAATCGAGTGCAAGTAATGGAAACTCTGGTCGAGGAGGAAGTGATGGACACACACCGAGGCTAGGCTCTGAGCTCTATCTATTAGGCGGAGGCTGGGCTCTGAGCTCTATCTATTAGGCGGAGGCTGGGCTCTGAGCTCTATCTATTAGGCGGAGGCTGGGCTCTGAGCTCTATCTATTAGGCGGAGGCTGGGCTCTGAGCTCTATCTATTAGGCGGAGGCTGGGCTCTGAGCTCTATCTATTAGGCGGAGGCTGGGCTCTGAGTTCTATCTATTAGGCGGAGTGTTGTTGCCTCTTTGCATCAACATAATATATTATCTCCTCAATATCTGATATAATCTTAATAGTTCATACTAGTCATATTTCTCTCACAGATCTTACTCTTTCAACTTGTATTAATTTGTTTAGGAAAGTTCACAACTTATTAGAGAATTTACAACTAATTTATTAACTGTAAAGTATTATATATAGTAAACATGTAAAGTCAATCACATAAATTTATATGTCAATAATATAACATCTGAGTTCATTATAATCCAATACAATAATCATACCATATTAAATATCCATCTTTTAACTTTAACAAATAACTTTACTCTAATTGTTAACATACAACTACATAATATAAATTTAAGCAAGCTGTTATTAATTAACCAATGTCAATGTTTAAAATAGATGTAAGCAGTTAATAAAAGAATTCCTTTCTTCACATACAATGATTGAAATCATAAAAATATTTGTAAGCAAAACTGAAATACAGAAATTAGTGAGAATTATATTTAGGCAAGATGAATTACTTATACCAAGCAATTTAAAATACTAAGTTAATGTCTTTACACAATTACTAACTTAAACTCGAGATTATCTCCAGTAAAAAGTAAATGAGTACATTTTGAAAATGGACATAAAATGTCTTGTGCTTAATCAAGCAATCATAATACTGAATTAATATTGCTAAGCCGCAATTAACTCAAGCAAACTTATTCTAGGAAATACTTAATGATTACATACAAAACACAAACTTATTCTTACGCTCTACCGGAAATTAACATCATCATCACTGTTAAGTCACACTTCCGTAGAGCTGAGATCTCGTAAAAGTAAATCATTAATTCCTTACTCTCTATGCTAACTCAATATATCAGTACTCTTAGAATTCAAATCTATATGTCTTCAATTATATCATTCTTCAAACTTGACAATCAAATCTATAATCATTCCATTATATGATTATTACTTCTAAACTGAACTTAGTCAGATACAATTCTTGGTCCTTTATATAGTCATACATCAATCAAGAAATACTTATAAACTACTTAATACACATTTTCCATAGCACATTCCCGTCCCCATGTTCCCCCTTAAACAAGAAACACTTAAACTGCTTCAATAGGGCTTACCCAAAAATGCCACCAAAGTGACATGGCTGCAAGGTGCTACCAGGGATGACTTTCAAGACCAACTCCAAACTCCTACTCCTCCGTTGGTCTGTCTCGACCCGTCTTTTATCCCCGCTATGGGGGCCCTTCCGGTCACGCCCTTAGCAGTTATCATGAATATAATTATAATTTCTCTTCACTTATTCGAAAACTATCTGCGTCAGGACTTTCCTATGTCCCAGCAAATTTTCAACACTGTATTTATCACTTTAACTTTTGTCTATCTGCCTTCCGTGTTATTTTCTTGATACCCGACTTGAATATTGTGATATATCTAGTGATCGCCTCCAACTAGTTGTTTTCGTATTCGTGGCTTCTAGAAGCTTCTGTTAGTCATGTGCTCAGTTTGACGTCATGGGTCATCTTCCTGTTTACCATCTTTTCATCTGACCATTTTTTCTGGATTTCGCCCTCATCTTCGCCGTATTGTTCTATTTTCTGATGTTGCGACCGGATGGTGCGTCCGCTCTGCCTCGCGTTGTTTTACGAATAATGCGTATCTGTCCACGACATTACCCTCCCCTTTGATGAGGCTGCGTCCCTGCAGCCTGAGGGGTGGAGAGGGAGGGCCCAGGAGAAGGGAGGAGATCCATGGCGTCGTCCCCTGGAGCAGGCGTCTGGGCAGTTGCGGAAGCATCGTCGCGACGTCGCCAGTAACGGCAAACCACTCCCAGCACACAGCTCAGATGAGAGAGGACGAAAGAGACTAGTCCTCCCATAACTGCAATGGCCAGTAGGTGCGTAGTGGATAGGTCGTCCTCTAGGGGCTGGATGCGGTGGCGAAGTTCATATTCCCGCAGAAGGTCTGTGGCTTCACCTTCACTACGGGCTTGCACACAAAGGATCTCCAGTTTAGGTGTGGGCGGGGCGGATGCCAGAAAACTGCGGACTGCATCGGGAAGAGTAGAGTTGAGGACGGCTGTATTGTAGGTAACAGCAGCCCCCTGGGTCGTACTCTGGGCAGGAACAACAAAGGTATCACTCCTGGCGGAGCAGGACTCCGGTAGTACAAGGAAACCAGAACCAGTCAGTTGGAGTCGGGTTCGGGTTCCATGTTGACCAGGGCAAGCGACAGACAATTGGAAAGGCTCGGGAGTTACGTATAAAAATGAACCTTCAACAGGAATTAACTGCGGGCAAAAAGTGCGAATCAATACAGAGTCACAATTAGACACGGGGTCTTGTCCAAGAAATCGGGAAGATAGACAGGAACGAGCTGTGGATGAGGAAAAAAAAATAGGACCAATGTCTGTACATACATATAAGTGGTTGTGTTTTACACAGTTAAACATATCAAGGTCAGAGATCTCTAATTCTTTGTAATAATCTCTAGTGTGGCTAATGGCAAATAAAGGCTTAACATTAGAAAGGAGAGAGAAAAATCCCTCTCCAGTGGGAATGGGAATTGGAGTGGCTTTAAACAAGTCAAATATCATCTCTGGGTCACCTGCAAGTGGAATCTGAATATAGAGGATAACACCATCCTCAACTGATCTAGGAATCACCTTTATCACATCGTACCACAAGGACAGGTAGTCGGTGGTGACTGGAAAAAGGAGTTCCTTGCCACGGTGATAAATATTCTGTAATAATGCAAGTAATTTATCATGTGGGAGTAAATATGGGTCAAGAGAGCCCTTTAATGAAGCAAGAAGTGCTCTCTTCAAGTTGGAAACATGAGTGGACATAGACATAAATGCTGTGTGGACCAATGACGTAAAATGCACTGTTGCAACTGACTGTCTGAGACTAAAATTATCTTTCTGAATATCTTTCAAAAGAATTTTTGTATGATTTAATGCAGCTTCCAGATTACTTATACTCTCATTTATAATGGAGATATCTTGTGAGTGGGAATCTAATATCTGATTATGGACATTCACTAACTTCGCCTGTTCTATATAACCATGGCGGAGTTTCTCAATCTGTGAGTGAATACGACCAATACGATGCTGGATTATGAGCCATATCTGGAATGGGAATTTATATACTCAAGGGGTTTGTCCATTACCCTTGGGAACTCAGGGACTCGGGATGAGGATCTTAAGGAGTAAGGATGGGATGGAATAGGTGGTGCAGGATTGGTGATAGGATTAGGAGCGGAAGCACCAGGAAGTGCCTCACCGGAGTTTTCACCTGCAGAAACTTGGTTAGTTCTTTCATTCACGCAATCTCTGTCACTCTCCATACCCATACTATCTTTCTCTTCATCTACATTCTCTAAAGCTAAAGCGTCAGCTTCCTCATCAATGTCAACGCCTTCTAAGTCTCTAAGAAGCCATTCTTCCCATGTAACATTATCTTGTTGCATATGAGAATGTAACGATTCATCTGGCAGTGGGTATGGGCGTCCCACATATGAGTTTTCATCAATAGAAATTTCACTCTCTGCAACAACTTTAACTCGGTCAATGTGCACATTTAAAACCTTACCAGTGCCCAAATTCCTTATCTTCAAAATAACAGGATTAATAATCTTTAGCACTCGGTAGGGGCCTACATACAAAGGAGCAAACTTACTGATTCTCCCGACTTTTTTACATTCTTTATGTACACCCTGTCACCCACAGTAAAGGTTCTGTTCAACTTCCTTGGTCCTGGTGCACAGGGGAGGGACATTGCAACCTCCCGTTGAACCAACTCAAATACCATGCCTGCAGTTGCTAACAACTTCTGTCTATAGTCATCAATATTATAGTAGCACCTTCCTGGTCTACAAAACTTAATAAAAGGCAGACATGGGTCTCTCAGGAATGTAAGGAAAAATGGGGTATCGCCAATAATGCGATGGTAGGCCGTGTTATAGGCCAATAAGGCTAGGGGTAACATCTCATCCCAACATGATGCAACATCATCTACCATGGTACGTAAGATTCTTATCAATGATCCATTAAATCTCTCTGCCATACCATTTGCAGCAGGGTGATATGGGGTTACTGTACTATGCTTTATTCCTAATATGGTTTGAACTCCCTGAAAAACTTCAGCTAAGAATTCACCTCCATTATCACTCACAACAGATTCAGGGGTCCCAAATATAGATATAACTTGTCTAACATATGCTTCAGCAACTTCCTTAGCACTTTTAGTCTTCAATGGAGCTGCAATGCCGTACCTTGTAAAACTATCGATTACGGTAAGAATGTATCTATGCCCGTGATCACTAACAGGTAAAGGACCAATTAGATCAAGGTGAACTCTCTGGAACGGACGAGTTACCTCAGGATACTTTAAAATTGGTGCCTTGGCACATCGTGCCGGTTTGAATTTCAAGCAAACCTTACATGACTTCAGAAACTTTTCAACATCTCTCACCATGGATGGCCAATATGCCATTCTCCGAAGGCGAGCTAAAGTTGCATTCTTTCCACCGTGTCCCGCAATCGGAAGGACATGGTTTAGCTTAATCACCTTGTGGACAAATGCGGAAGGAATGACTATTTGTCTAATCTTATGCGCATATTTATCCTGAAAAAGCCTATAGAGAAGACCATCTTCTCCTAATCTAAACTGCCCAACTGGAACTGGGAGTTTTTGGTATAACCTCGGAATTAACCTCTCAAGTATTCCTTTAACTTTCCCCATTTTACATCTTTGTTCTGAGCTACAGACAAGCTACGTAAGTTCCATTCTAGAACTTCATCTGCTCTGGTCCCATCATCTAAAGTAACAGCTCCAATAACTTCTTCGTCCAGTCTAATACGAGAGAGCGCATCTGCGACAACATTATCTTTGCCTGTGAGGTAGTCAACTTCAATATCATATTCAGCTACCTGCAATCGCCATCGAGCTACTCGTGTATTATTGGAGTTAGTAATAAAGATATACTTCAGGGGTCTATGATCTGTCAAAATCCTTACTTTGTGCCCCAACAGCAGGGGTCTGTTTACTTTAAGACCATACACTATTGCAAGGGCTTCTCGTTCAAGGGTGCTATAATTTCTTTCTGCCTTATTTAAAAGTCTTGAGAAGAAAGACAAAGGTCTCAACCTACCTTGGTCATCCTCCTGTTGCAACACTCCACAATAGCGTAATCACTAGCATCAGTGGTAAGGGAAAAGGGTCGAGAAAAATCAGGAAGAGATAACACAACTTCCCTAGAAATTACATCCTTAATCTTCACAAAGCTCATTTCGGCTTCATTATTCCAATCAATCAATTGAGAGGGTTTGGTTTTTCTCTTCCCCATCTTGGTTAGCTCATACAAGGGGCGAGCCATCTTGCTGAAATTCTCCAAAAATTTACGGTAATAATTTGCAAGTCCCAAGAAAGACTGTAGTTCTCTCAAAGTCTTCGGCCTAGGAAAATCCCTAATTGCCTTAATCTTTTGAGGCTGTGCCTTAATTCCTTCCTGGCTGACCACATGTCCCAGAAAATCCACTTCCTTTTGGAAAAAACGGCACTTTTCTAGTTAAGAGAAAGTTTAGCTTTACTCAAGCGACGTACTACTTCTGTTAAGTTTGCTAGATGGCTATCCCAATCATGACCTGTAACCAAGATATCATCAAGGTAACACCATCCTACTTGACCTATAACCCCAGCAAGTACCTGATTTATAATCCGTTGGAAACTAGCAGGAGCATCCTTTAAACCAAAAGGTAGTGTCAAATACTCATAACGACCCTCAGGAGAAGTGAAGGCAGTTTTCTCACAGGATGCTTCAGTTAATGGAATCTGGTGATAACCTTCACGGAGATCTAAAGATGTAAAAAATTTACTTTTTCCCATTTGCGCAAGAACTAAGTCAATATTTGGCAGGGATATGTATCATTTAGTATTTGTTCATTTAATCGCCTAAAATCAAGACAAAGTCTTATGGATCCATCTTTCTTTACTACAGGAACTAAAGGATGGTTATAGGGAGACTTACTGGGTCTTAGGACTCCTCTTTTTACAAGATCTCCAATTTTCTCACGGATCTGTTCATGGTATTTCAGGGGTATGGTGTAGGGCCTGGTGTATACCGGCTTACCTTCTGTAATAATTTCATGAAAGAAAGTGTTGGAAATAGTAAGTGGTTCATCTTCTAAAGAGAAAACATTTGGATATTTATATATTAAATCCCTTATAGCTTCATATTCCTTACTACCCATATGGAATGTTTTTTTCCACTTCTTTTAAAAGTTTACTAATTCTGGTAGTACCGTCATCCAACCTTTCCTCTTTTAAAACGGCACCTATCGTATTTCCATCATCTTCTGTGAATGATTGGGTCATCAAAGGTCTGAGGGTACCTACCTTTCTCTTTCTGATAACTCCTACAGGGGTCTTTCTGATATTCACATATGGGAGACTTACCTCCTTTTGTCCAGCTGGCACATGTACAATTCCCGAGAAAAATATAATGCATCTGCATTATCTTCAGAGGGCTCAAATAGATACGATTCCCCACCTTGAACTTCCTGTCTCTAATTACTGCCTGCTTGGTGCCATAAGAATTAGGAGCTACATCACAGTCTCTGAAATACCACTTCATATGCATTTATATTCTTCTTTTTCCCTGTCTTAGTTGACGTACAGCTACAATAGTCTGTCTTTGTTAATTTTGGGTCTGATGCTTGGGAGGACTTTTTCCCCGGTATGGAAGATCTAATTCCACATATAATTATTCTACTTTTTTTCTTCCGACCTGGAGCGAGGGGACTCTCGTGAGGTTCATTTTCTATGGGGATTTCCTTACCAATGGTTACTGTCCAGGGGCTAGATGTAATAGTTTAATTTGTGAGCCTGAGCAAAATCACACCCCAGTAATGCATCTATTCCCTCAAATAATTTGTAACTATAAATGTAACATCACTAGTAAAACTGCCAAAAGTGATTGTCAAAGTAATCTCCCCATACTGGTAAAGGGTTACCCCCCACTCCTTGTATTTGAACATCAGAAGGTTTGATTTTCCAAGCTAGCCCCATTTTTATTAATTTTTCTCGTGACATGACTGATACTCTGGCTCCTGTATCTAATCCTACATGGATACTCCAAGAACTATTTCCTTGTTTCACAGCTGAAACAAGATGAATCACCCCTACAGGGTTTACAGTCCTCCCAACACGTCAATCCCTCTTTTCCTGTAACTTACCTTCTCTTCCCTTGGTTTGTAGTTATCACCTTGGGAACTACACTTACGGGCAATATGACCTAGTCCTCCACACTTAAAACAAGTCACCTCTTCATGCCCCTGAGGCCTATAAGTATTACTGCTCCTCACACGATTTAATGCAGAGTATTTTGATCCAGTAGCCGACGGGAAAGTTCTTCCTCTTACCCCCTTTTGCAACTGTCTAGTGTTTCGGGGATTTCTAAAGCAATTTTTAGGCTCATGGTTAGGTACTCGCATCCCACAGAAAAAACAACTCCTACGAGAACTATTTTTCCCTTTTTTTCATTATTCCTTGTTTCTCGTCGGTCCCCATCACCCCCAGTCCCTAATTTCTGTACATGGGCCCGTTTTGACTGTGGTGAAGGGTTGTGTTTTTCTGGAGCTTCCCCTGTCTCCTTAGCTTCTCCGGCAACAAATGCGACGCGGGAGGGTATCTTTTCCCGCTCACGTATCGCCTGAGCAGTCAAGTGAGATTCAGGGTGATGCTCAGCAAATGTTAAGGCCTTCTTTAGTAGTTTATGTGGGTCTTGTTTATCCTGAACAGTAACTTCCTTACTAAACCTCTTTGGCATTGCCTTCAAAAATGATTTCACTACATCAGCTAAAGTATAAGTTGCTCGTTCTGGTTCTAATTGATCAAGTTGGTCTCGTAATGTAAGGAGACGTATCAGAAAGGACCCTAGGGTTTCTCCTTGCTTACGCCGTGCACTTTGTATCTGATCTGCAACATCATCGGCTGAAATAATCTTAGGAAACATTCCCTTCATATTACTCTTAAATTTATTATAGTCATCTCCTGAAAGTTTATGAGCTAAACGTCCAGCATTCGCTGCTTCCCCAAAACAATATTTCCTTGATAGTGCAATTCTGCCTCCATCAGTCCAATTTTTATTGCTTGTGGCCCTGTCAATTGCATGAAAGAACTCATCAATGTCCCCGCACAAGGCCAGTGTAGTAGATGGATGACTGTACACTCCATCACCCGCAAATCCTATACTTATACTGACTTTGTTGTGGTTATCAATCTCAGATGAGGACAGCTGTTGAGTGAGCAAATTGATTAGACTATCTAGTGAATTTCCGTCCCCACTAATGTCACTCACACCGTTGTTATCATTCACTCTACTCACGGACTCCGTTTCCGCTGAGGATACCCCCGCTGTTTCCTCCGGTGTGGCCATGGCGCCTCCAGTAGAATGGGATAAGGGGAGAGGGGAAGGTGTATGTGTTCGTGAGGCTGCCGAAACAGAATGGGTAAGTGCCAAATTCTCAAGGTCGGCCAAGGCCGAGGAAAGAATATTATCTATTATTTCCCCAACTGGCATTAGTTATTCGATCCCTTACGCTGCCACCAAATGTTGTTGCCTCTTTGCATCAACATAATATATTATCTCCTCAATATCTGATATAATCTTAATAGTTCATACTAGTCATATTTCTCTCACAGATCTTACTCTTTCAACTTGTATTAATTTGTTTAGGAAAGTTCACAACTTATTAGAGAATTTACAACTAATTTATTAACTGTAAAGTATTATATATAGTAAACATGTAAAGTCAATCACATAAATTTATATGTCAATAATATAACATCTGAGTTCATTATAATCCAATACAATAATCATACCATATTAAATATCCATCTTTTAACTTTAACAAATAACTTTACTCTAATTGTTAACATACAACTACATAATATAAATTTAAGCAAGCTGTTATTAATTAACCAATGTCAATGTTTAAAATAGATGTAAGCAGTTAATAAAAGAATTCCTTTCTTCACATACAATGATTGAAATCATAAAAATATTTGTAAGCAAAACTGAAATACAGAAATTAGTGAGAATTATATTTAGGCAAGATGAATTACTTATACCAAGCAATTTAAAATACTAAGTTAATGTCTTTACACAAAACATAAAATTTAAAAAAAATGTCTTGTGCTTAATCAAGCAATCATAATACTGAATTAATATTGCTAAGCCGCAATTAACTCAAGCAAACTTATTCTAGGAAATACTTAATGATTACATACAAAACACAAACTTATTCTTACGCTCTACCGGA
>NC_051397.1:15974040-15981540 GCF_015228065.2 Penaeus monodon
TAGATATATATAACACCTAAAATGCCTTTATAGGTTGTTTTCTCAGCTCTGTTTCAAATGTAGCAAGGCAAAAGGCAGCACAGTAATACCGCAATGGCCCTGTGCGAGGCCCTGCAGCTCCATGGAAACTGGTGATGGTCCGGCGAGGGCTTGTGCGAGCGTGTGCGCCTGAGAATGGGCGTGGCGTGTAGGGAAGAGACGAGGCGGGGAAAGAGCGCGAGGCAGATTGCTGGCCATTTTTGCTTTTTGTTCATGAAATGATAAAAGGTATTACGTTAGTACCTATGAGATCATTGTACAAACTCTGAGATAATACATGTCACTACAGAGGACAATTAATTTCACTGAATATAGTCAACAAATTTAGGGTTTTAGGGAAAATACCGAGCAGACTAGTAAGTGATACTCAAATTGATCAGTAACGTAGTTAGCTAGACCTTTTGGATGGTTGTCTGTCGGGTCGGAGTTCTGTGATTTGATGAGAACCTGCATGATAAGCAATCTTTTTTTATACTGACAACGTTATCGCCCACGAAATGGTTGTGTTTGTGGTGCGCTCTTACTTATCTATGTCGTGTGTTATCATTTTCTGAGTGTGTATTAGATATAAGTGTGTGTTTTCCTGTGCAGACAATCCCTGTTATCGTGATTATAAAGATACAATAACTTGTATACAATAAGCTGATATCCCTGCACCAAGCACATCCGTCCCTTTAACAATAGCTGAGGGCAAAGAACTATGTATATGCGTTACTGGTGAGATGTGATTCATCCTTACCTATTACGACAAACACTAAAACTGCTAAATCAATTTGTTTACTAAGCTTTTATTGTGAAATTCATCTTGTCTTTAATCTTGTTTTCAATTTGAAGACATAAACAACATAAAAAGGTTGTGCTCGCAAAGCCCTGTATGGGGGCGAGGGCGCTAGGAATCCAGCTGGAGGGAAGCCAATGGTAGTGTCAACCTCATCCACGGCAAGCAGGTATGAGACCCTACTTCCACTTGTAGAAGGAAAAGTTCTCCCTGGGATTTATTGACCCTGTCTCGCCTCCTGTGACCTGATTCTCCTCTTCGCCCTCTAGAGTCTCTCCGTTGTCTTTATTACTTGTCCAAGTATTTATCGATTTACGTTGTGGCGTCTAGACTGACTTGAAAATTCCATAGGCTTCGTTTTGCTTCCTTCTGGTCCGTTTCATTTTCATGACATTTTACATCCAGCTATTGTATTTCGTGGCTAATAAGGCTGGATTGATCAAAAGATTTTCTTATGGCCCCTAACGTCTGTGTAAACCCCCCTCTTCCTAGACTTGTGTGTCATCGTTGCAGAGAACATATTATAGCACATGGCTCAGTATCAAGGATTATCAAATACCTTTTTCCTGACTTCAAAAAGCAGCTCAAGTTTTATGACGTTATCTTTGCTCCATCATTGTCGCACTGTGAGTACTATATATATTTTATGCATCATATGTAAAATATATATATATAGAGATATAATATTATATATAGATATATATATCTGTGTGTGTGTTCGTGTGCGTGTGTGTGTGTAAGTAGTGTTGTGCTGTGTGGTGTGTGTGTGTGTGGTGTGTGTGTGTGTGTGTGTGTGTGTGTTTGGTGTGTGGTGTGTTGGTGTTCGTGCGTGCGTGCGTCCATATTGCGGAACGAAAAACAAGTTTCGGCAACAGTCTAACATAAACACTGTTCGGACTTGTCAGTGACTACTATCGAAGTGGCGGATATAACGAGCCTGATGTCGAAGCCTCACAGGGATTCGGTTAGGTTTCTGTCCCTATCTCTCACTTCTCTTCTCTAATCTCTCAATCTCTCAGTCTCTATCTCTCTCTATCTATTTCTAGCTCTTTCTATCTTAA
The DNA here is from genome assembly GCF_015228065.2 of Penaeus monodon. Lineage (NCBI taxonomy): Eukaryota > Metazoa > Arthropoda > Malacostraca > Decapoda > Penaeidae > Penaeus > Penaeus monodon. Next base: position 15,975,919 of record NC_051397.1, read on the forward strand.
ACCGTCCTTCAATCTTTCACTCTCATTCCCCCTCCCCTCTTTCCCATGTCATGAATAGGAATGAGAGCAGGGCATGGCTTCCCCATAACGACGGCAGCGTGTTCTAGGCGATGTGCCGAAGGACCTCGAGAAAGAAGCTCAATAATCAAGCGTAATTCAGGAGACGGGAACACTGGAAATTGGTGCCACCGGTGCGGCGAGTTTCCCGTCAAAGGCAGCAAATGAAGGGAGCGATCAGGTCATAACTGATAGCAAATCACAAATAATCCAAGGTTATCTGAGCGCTATGCAAATCAGTGGTAATGGAAAAAAGCGATTTGCGTTCAACTATTTCCACACAACAGTGAAGTAACAAAAACGTCTTTTCGTGAGAATTTTGATGAGATTTGAATGGACATTAGCCAAAAGAGAGCATTTATATAGGGACTTTTCAGTAATACTATATAAACATGTAAGTATTTTATTTATCAAAATGAATCATATGTTCTCTTCATGCCCGTAACTGAGATAATTCTCTAAAGAGCGACTGAATCGCAGTCATATGAGTATAAAACAGATCATCATTAAACAACCCTGCTATTTCTAAACATGGGTGTAGTCATTAAAACATAACACATTATAGAGGGAAAGTATCCCTTGGCAAAAACAAATAACACTCATCAGAACCAGAAGAGAGTTACAGTCACTGTATCCTAAAACTACGCATTCAGGTACAGGCTCGTCCAGTGTCACAGCGCCTTCGTCGTAAGGCGAAGGCGCAGTGCTGCTTTTTGGTCGTGCTCATGGCCGAAGAATTCGTGGAGAAACCTCGGGTGCAGGAAAGAAACAGCACGCTGTTTCAGCTTCCTTGGATGTGAAACATCCAGGCCGAGGAGGTTCACTGAATTGAACATTGGCGTCGGAATGGAATATGGGAAAGGCATTAAAAGTTGGAGGCGAGGACCCAACCCCGACGGGACGTCCAGGATGTCCTCCTCAACCAAAGTCTCCTGAGGTCCTTGACTTGGTCTCGAGTCTCTGCTCGAGTTGATTTGCGTCGTCACGCATGGAGCGAAGGACCTCGCTTCCCGTAAGAGGTCGGCATCGTTCTGTGCCAGCGATGGCAGGGCCCTCCACGTGCAGCGCCAGTTCCCCGCTCTACCACCAGCCTCAGGAGACTCTTCGTTGTTACCTGAGGGAGAAGGCAACATGTTTTCTTGTTTCCTCCTCTTTTATAGATATATATACACACATAACATGACTTTAAGGTTGTTTTCCTCAGCTGTCTCAAGTGCTAGCAAGGCAAAGGCAGCACAGTCATACCCGCCATGGCTGTGCGAGGCCCTGCAGCCCATGGAAAATGGTGATGGTCTTGGCAAGGGCCCTTGTGAGAAGCGTGAGGGCGCCTGAGAATGGGCGTGGCGTGAGGGAAGAGACGAGCGGGGAAGAGAACGCGGAGAATGTGGCCATTTTTGCTTTTGTTCATAATGATAAAAGGTATACGTAAAGTAACTATGAGATCATTGCACAACTCTTGAGATCATACCCTGTTCACTACAGAAACATTAATATTCACAACAAAGGTAGGTGTTATTTAGGAAACTACAGAGCAGCCTAGTAAGTGATACTCACATATGTAGAAACGTAGTTGACTAAGCCCTTTTGGATGGGTTGCTGTCGAGCTGGATGTTCGCGATATGATGAGAACCTTGCACGATTAAGCGATCTTTTTTCATACTGACAACGTTACGCCCACGAAATGTGGGTGTGTGTCTGTGGTCGTGCGCTTACTTCCCCATGTGTGTGTGCTATCATTTTCTTGAGTGTGTATTAGATATAAGTGTGTGTTTTCCTGTGCAGACAATCCCTTAATCTGCAACTGTTATCGTGATTATAAAGATACAATAACTTGGAAAGTTAGAAACAAATTAACATAATGATTAACAGATGTTGGTGGTAGAATTTCATTCCCTGAGTTTTAGCGAAAGAGTGGGCCTGGGAGAGGAATGGGGATGGGACGCTAGACACACCTGGTAAGACAAATGTAGAATGTATCTTTCGAGCTAAAAGTCTTAATATCGACTGTTTTTGTTTTAGAGGAATATGCACAAGCATGAAGGTCCACGCACAAAACTGTACAAATACACGCTGTACATTCTCACATATACACACACGCAATTTTAACATGCTGTACAAGGATACATACATATACGTATCTCATTGCCTGTGGGAGTGTGGTGGATAGACAAGTATGCAGATAACCATATAGATAAATTGATAGAGAAATGGATTTATATAGATAGAAAGCTTTAAGTCTCATACGCAGGGAAATATTAAGACATGGATAAATAGGCAGGGAGATAAACAGAGAGATAAATAACTGAAATGATCGATAGATAGGTATATGAGTAGACAGATCATCTAGAGACAGATTTTCCATGTGTAAAGAGTTCTTATCCTGTAATGGGAGATGGTATTAAAACACTGGTCCCAAATTGGGCGGTATCGCCACTCAGGGACGATGAAAAGATCGGGGGATGGGGAGTGAGGCAAAAGGGGGCGGTAAGGGGTAAACAGGATGGTTTTAGGAGCAGTTAATAAACAACTTTTTGTTTTACTTCTGCTTAGTGAGTTACAGTTCTTGAGAAGCTGATATCCCTGCACCAAGCACATCCGTACCTTTAACGATAGCTGAAGGCAAAGAACTATGTTATTATGGTGACTGGTGAGAGGTTGATTCATCCTTCCATATTACTGACAACGCTTAAAACTGCTAAATCAATTTGTTTTTACTAAGCTTTTATTTGTAGAAATACATCTTTGTCTGTAATCTTGTTTTCAATTGAAAGCATAAACAACATAAAAAAGGTGTGTCGCAGCGTGTATGGGGGGAGGGGCGCTAGGAATCAGCTGGAAGCAAAGGTAGTGTCAAATCATACCACGGCAGCAGGGATATGGATGACCCTACTTCACTGTAGAAGGAAAAGGTTCTCCAGGATTAATCGACCCTGTCTCGCCTCCTGTGACTGATTCTCCTCTTGCTAGAGTCTCTCCGTTGATATTTATACTTGTTCCAATTAATATCGATTTACGTGTGGAGTCTAGGGACTGACTGAAATTCCCATAGGCTTCATTTTGCTTTATTCTGGTTCGTTTCATTCATGACATTTACATCTAAGATATTGATTTCGTGGCCTATATAAAGCTGGAGTGATCAAACAGAATTTTCTTATGACCCCTAAATTTCTTTGTAAACCCCCATAATATATATATAATATCTTTAATAATAATATAATATAATATATAATTTTATATTTTATATATACATATATATAATATTATAATATATATATATATATATTTTAATATATAATTATAGATTCAGTATTGGCAATGAGAAGAGAGGTGTCGTGGGAGGCTGGGGAAAATAAGTGCAAAGAATTACGAGTGAGAAGGGTTTGGGGATAAAATACAGAAGAGGAATGATTGGGAAAATTACAAAGCTTATTTCCAAGCAAAAGGAAATAATAATTTTATCCATACGTCCACAAGCCTATAAAATTCAATATGGATCTTTCATGGTGGCCCCCTTTAAAGATTTTTCAAGTTTGTGCTCGGACTACGAATCACGGCATAGGCTTTAGGAATAAAGGGGGGGCAAATGCAATCGATTTACTGAGGCTCGATCATCAATATCATGAACACATACTTTAAAAAGGGGGGGATTAGAGTGGAAGTGACAATAAAAGTCGTTATTTGACATAAAAAAAACAAAACTAACTTATATTTTTCGTTAGACGCGTATAGCAAAAACGGAGAATTATTACTAAGTAAATATTGGTAGAAACCCAATTGAATGGTCAGAGGCCTATACACTCAAAGAACACCCACGGATAAAGGAAATGTTATAGAAATGTCCCTAACATCCAATAGTAGAAAAAAAAAGAGCGCTTAAGCATGAAGAGAGGGAAAACACGGGGCGAAGAGGATTAGTATGATTTTAAAAAAGATGCAGGAGAAATTTGCAACATAAATGCCAATTTAAGGCGACACCCCTCCCAAAAATATTTACAGCTTGGTTTGAGAAAATATCAAGAAGCTAGAATGGAAAAGGAAAAAGGGGGTACAAACAGGAGACGAAACCTAAAAATTCAAAAATTGGCAGACGATATTGTTTCTTCAGTGAATAAAACTGCAAAAATCAATAAACGATCTAAACACTGAAAAGGGTGAAAGTTTTGGGTTTAAAATGAACAGGAAAAAAGACTAAGGTCAGTTTAGCAGTAGAATTAGTTTAACAGATGATATAAAGAACCCTATTGTTTGTTTTTTTATAGAGATTAACTTTAGCATTTAGATATTAAAGCTAAAAAAAAAAAAAAAATGATAAAGGTTAAATTCCAGTGTTAGGAGATTTGCCAGTGTTCCCTCGTTCCTACAAGGTGTCACAACTGACGTGGACCCTTAAAAACTGTTCCCGGACTTCCGGTTTTCGATTTTTTTTTTTGAATAAACAAAACACTCTTCCTGCATACAAGGAAGAAAAAAACCCCAATACAAAAATAGATTTTTGAAAGTGAACTACAGTTTCGAAATCCACCTGGATTCCCTCTTTAACCCAAGGGAAATAGCCACGGAAGGGGGTTTTTTTAATTCAGTTGCAAAAGGAAAAGAAAATGTTATTTGGAAAACTATGAACCCAATCGAAGTGGAAGAAAGTCTGTCTCCTCTCCCAGACAAGATAGAATGCTTGTAAATAGGGTTAAACAAGATCCCACAAAGTCATCCGAGCAACTGGCTAATGAATGGAAGAACTATGGAGTGTAAGCCCTCTACAGTGAAAAAGTTAAATTAGATGAGATACCGTGCATGCAGGTCAACAAAGGTGCCCAGCCTAATCGTACTATGAGGAAGAAATGACTGGCCTGAGCAAAGGCTCACAAGATTGGATATCAGAGGATTGAGAAAAAGTAAGTCTCACTTAAATATTCCTTTTGACAGCGTTTATATATGCATACTTGGAAAAAATGTAGGTTATTTACAAAATATTACATCTAATATGACGTTCATATTTGGTTAAGAAGCAAGATCAGGAAAAGGTCGTGTTCAAGAAGATTTTATTTGAATGTTCCAGTCATCTCGTAACTTCTGATGTTATTTTGATATGCAGTTTTGTTTCTCTAATGTGATCTCTGCCATTAGTATGGGAAGGTTAGAAAACGTAAAAGGTAATCTAAATCATTGACATACGTCTTCTGCCTCAACTTTGTGAACGGTTCCCAGATAATTTTTGCATTTTCATGCACAATGGAGCTCTCTGCCACACAGCCAATAGAGTATTAGAGTGCTTTGAAAAAACATGAAAGACAAGATAAGTAGAATGAACTAACACATTTGAGCTAAACGAACGATTGATAAAGGCATCACATAAAAAACAGAAATCAGGGAAAAGGCCCGCCTATATATTTAAGGCTTGCCAAGACGCGTTGCTGCAGTGATTAAGGCTAAGGGTGGCTATCATTTATACTAATATCATGTATTATATAATGTACGCAAATAGATTAGAAAACGATAACAAAATGGTTGAAACCGTTGATAGTCTCCCTAATTATGTCAGTACTGTGTGTGTGTGTGTGTGTGTGT
>NC_051397.1:15986540-15989040 GCF_015228065.2 Penaeus monodon
ATATGTGTGTGTGTCTGTGTATTTCTGTGTGTGAACACAGATATAATCAGATGCTCATACTAGCACACAAACAAACAATGTGAGGTTGGAAACCTCTTCTGCCACAACCTGCAACCTGTCTCTCACGCATCCTCCCCCGTCTCTCACGCATCCTCCCCCGTCTCTCACGCATCCTCACCCCGTCTCTCACGCATCCTCCCCCGTCTCTCACGCATCCTCACCCCGTCTCTCACGCATCCTCTCCCCGTCCCTCACGCATCCTCACCCCGTCTCTCACGCATCCTCTCCCCGTCTCTCACGCATCCTCACCCCGTCTCTCACGCATCCTCCCCCGTCCCTCACGCATCCTCCCCCGTCTCTCACGCATCCTCTCCCCGTCTCTCACGCACCCCCCCCCGTCCCTCACGCATCCTCCCCCGTCCCTCACACCTCCTCTCCCCCGTCTCTCACGCATCTTCCCCGTCTTCCCATCCTTGCTGTTACCGCCCTTCCCTGCCCTTATCCTACAGGACCCACCACTGCCGTCTGACCTTACACACACACACATATGCAAACATGTATGAACATATGCACTCGGAGATGTACGCTCGTGGAATGACACTTTTGAAGGGTTGATGCTATGACTGTTAGTGTAAGCATGTCTTAAATATACTAGCCGTTAGTATTCTAGTACTTTATTTATTTTACGTTTTCACTCGTTCTATCGTTTATTATTTTGTTTTTATTTATTACGCTTGCACTCTTACATTACGTGACACAGCCCATATCTCACACACTTTACAGTTTACTGCTTTCGATTTTTGTTTTATGTTCCTTCTTTTTTTATTGATTTTATGTAGGATGTCAGCTGCATAACTACAGATTCAAACGGAACTGTTTTTTATCGAATCTTTTTATTTTCATGTTCTAATTACTATCAGGCAACCCTTTGTTTACATGATTGTTTTTGTTAGGCGTTCTCTTAGCCTTAGTTGCATCCTCTTTTATCACGCATTTTATTTATGCAGTTGGTCACTTCCCATACTTTTGTGTTGTACATTTTATTTTGTTAGTGTATATCCACTTTTTTGCTTTTGCTTGTATTTTTTTTTTTTTTTTAAGGTAGAGTTTAGTGCATACACTTTTTTACTTTGTTGCATATTGTTTTAGTTATATCTATTATCGTATGTGGGGCCGCGGTGGCCGAATGGTTAGAGCGTCGGACTCAAGACTGTCACGACGGCAATCTGAGTTCGAGGGTTCGAGTCACCGACCGCCGCGTTGTTTCCCTTAGGCAAGGAACTTCACCTCGATTGCCTGCCTAGCCACTGGGTGGCCAAGCCAGCTCAAGTCAGTGCTAGTCCCAAGCCCGGATAAAATAAGAGAGAATGTTACCTAAAAAGGTAACACCGGCACTCTCCGTGGAAAGGAACTGGGGACCCTACCACGTACTCACTCCAAGAGCATCACAACGTGAAAACTGCAATTGAGTATCATGCTGTGACCACGGCGGCTCAGACATGAACCTACCGTTAAATGATGATGATGATTATCGTATGTAATACGCTGTTTTCCTTTACATACTGAGATCTTTTATATTTGTTTTCCTTTTAATTTTTAAGTTTTATTTTTTATTAAACATATTTTTTTATCTCGGGTGAGACCGAATTAAAAACTGTATGCCCTGTGTGGGTTTCAAATCCCGTCGACTATGAAATAGATTCAGCCGGACCTTTAGTGTGGTCATTACTCTTTACTGAGAGTTTCCTGGAGTACCCAGTCGGTGAAAAAAGCATTACAAAGGTGGTAAATGAGCCTTCCTTTTAGGTCTTTTACTTGCCACAGTTAGGAGTTGGGACGTCTATTATTATTGCTTCCATAAAAATTACAGACTATTGTGACCGTATCTGATATCAGTTGACTTATCTTGATCTGTCTAAGTATATTCCCTTCTTTATTATTGCTTTTAAGATTACCATCGAACTTTTTATTAAAGTGAAGCTCTCACTGTCATTGCAACTAAATTTGTCATTATTACGAATATTATCATTGCTGTCATGTTACCTGTGTTTTTTTGTTTTTTTTTCACTACCCAACACAAAGCCTTTACACCGGTACCTAACTAAAAATCTTTAGGGGGATATAGCACATTTTGGGACCGAACGGAGCCCAGTCCTTGCCCCTAACCAGCCTATCGGGGTACCTCTGGCTCACAGAACCCTTATAACACACACGCGCGCACACACACACACACACACACGCGCGCGCGCGCGCACATACGTACATATGACTGCCGCGATGGTCTAGTGGTTAGAGCACTTGACTCCGACCCTCATGGTCCCGAGTTCAATTCCCGCCGCGGCAGTCATAAAAATTCCTGCGCTAAGACTGCTGGCTCGAGTCCGATCTCACGGCTAGAAAACGACATATCGCCTTGAGAAGTCAAACGCAGGTGTCGTAGGGGAAGTCGCCGCCGTGGCACAAGTGTTAGCACGCCGAACCGCGGTTGATTAGGAATGGC
>NC_051397.1:15999040-16004040 GCF_015228065.2 Penaeus monodon
TATTAGACTATTATTTATCTTTTTACCTTTACCGTTACGTGAAAACTTTTTTTAAAAAGGGGCGAGATAGTCCCCCTAGATTTGGGAGATGCGAGTGAGAAGGAGCCTGGGGATTCCACTCCTTTTTTTCTCCTGACAAACCTCTACCCCAATGTTTAAATACAGAAATGATAATTCATACCCTCATGCCGTCGCGGGGGTTATAAAAGGGGCGGTTAGTCATGGGCAACCAGGCTGACAAGTTAAGTAGAATTGGGAACCCCAAAGAAATAAGAAAACTGCCAATTAAGAAACACATTAAAAAAATCGGAACGGGAACGTAGAAATAAAAGGATGGTAAATTAAAAACTGTCTGTAACGAAAGGATAGAAAACATTCAAAACGGGAATAAGTGGGGACCAATTGGAAAATAAGGGAAGTTAAAAACTAAAAAAAACAAGACAGTTTTTTTTCTGGAAAAGAAGAAAAAAATTATACCCGGGAGTTGCATGATTCTCACGAAAAAAACGCAAATCCCACTAATTGGTACAGCCCAAAAAATGTTTGCTTTTAAAAAGTCGAATACAACAAAACCATAACATTATATTATACAATCTCGCACCAAACCAATTGCAATGATAAAGAAATGGAAAATTTTATAAATCCCCAAGATACTTTAGACCAATCCCTAACAGAGTGTAAAAGTAATCATGGGAGCCCTCAACCCCAAGTGGGAAAAAAATGACAAAAAAGTGACACCTGGGGAAAAATTCGGCCTTGGAGATATAAATGAAAGGTAAAGTTTTTATTGAATTCTGTAGTACAAAATGAAGATGGATTTTTTTATGTGAGGAAAAGAATAAAAGTAGAGGGAAATCTATTGTTCCAACCATACAAAAAAAATAAAGATCTAAAAAAAAATTAAAATTAATCAATGACAGCGAAGATGCCCCCACCACTGTAGACAAAGTTTAAAAAGCCTAAAAAAATTTAAAGAAAACAAGACCCCGGAAAATGAAAAACAACGAACTAATAAGAATGCTGGCGAAAGTTTTAAAATACTTCTTTAAAAATTTTGTACAAAAATAGGGAAAAATAAAAGAAAGGGCCCAAAAACTGGGTAAAATCAGTCTTTACTCCATCCCAAAAAAAAGGTGACGCACTCCAAGCAACAATAATAGGACAATTCATTAATAAGTCCCAGCAGCAAAAATTTTGTTAAAAAATTATTGCTGAAAATAAATTTGAATTTAAGAGAAAAATGCAGACGAAAAAGGGGGTTTTTCCCCCTGGAAAAGGACCAGAAACCAGATTCAAATCTAAATTGATCATAGAAAAAAACAGAGAACAAAAAAGGGCCTATACGTGTTTCATCGATTATTTGAAAGTTTTTTGATACTGTTGACAGATATCCTCGGAAAATAGAACAATAAAATTTTTCCAAAAAAAATCTCCAACTAAAAAAGCCATGTATGCCAACAAAGAACTGTAAGAACCCTTAGGGGTTGCAGAATGGTTCGAAGTCAAAAAGGAGTGCGACGGGTTGCGTTTTTGCTCCCCACCCTTTAAAACTATTTGAAATAATATGAGGTGTCTGGAGAATTCTGAGGGAAATGTAGATTTGGGGATCAAAAAATAAAACTAAGGGACGCCCATGATAAGTTTTTTGGGTTTCCCCAGATCACTGAACTACAAAACTATAGATAAAGTTTGAGAAGCAAGCGAAAAGGGGGGTTGTTTCTTAATACCCAAAAAAACTAAGATCATAAAAATCAAGATAACCGGGAATAAAAAAATGAGAACTGTTACAATCAATGGAATGATGTGGGAAAAAGTGAAAGAGTTCACTTTCTTGGAGCGTTTTAATAATACATATGATGATCCCGAGATAAAAACAAAATTACATTTTCCAAAAAAAGCCACAGTGCTCAATGACATCTGAAAGACGAAGCTCCTTTCGACAAAACTGGGTTATTGAACTATTTGTTTCCCAAATTTCATCATATGGATCTGAGGTTGGGTCGAAAATGATAGCAAGAAAAAAATCAAAATTTTGAATGTGGTTCAGACGAGTACTGCCTTTTGTGGAAAAGAAGAAAACGAATGATGAAATGCTGAGAAAAATTTAAATTGTAAAAACCGGCTGTTGGACATCTTGAACAGGGAGAAAAAAAAGTTTTTTGGTCAGTGTGAGAAGTAAAATATTGAGAAGGACTTTCTGACGGGGGTGGTAATGGGGAAAAAAGGAAGAGGGAACCGAAGACAAACGAGCGACAACATCAAAGATATTTGCGGGTGCTGGTAAAAGTGGAAAAAAAAAGGCAAATCGAGTTTTTGGGCGAAAGGGTGGTGGGGAGGTCCACGGGTGCTTAAACATGAGCATACCCTTTTGATATGATTTCCATTTTCTTTTTATTATCTTTTTCTTGGTGTTTTTATCAGAATATAATTATTTCTATTTATTTTATCATTTTTTAATATTTTCTTATCATAAATTTTTTTTATTATATTATCTTTTCCTTTTTTTCTTTTCATTTTTTTTTCAATTATTATTCCTTTTTTTTTTTTTTTTTTATGCACAAGTTTCCCTTTGATCTGTAATTTAAAAACAAACACCGAGTCACTACCGGACCCAGGGTGATTGAAGTTTCAGGCAAGGAACTCAAAAAAAAAAATGTAAAAAATAGCAGAACACCACAAATCAAAAAAATCCAGTCAATTCACGAACACAAAACATTTCAGATCGATAAGACTTTCGAGAAAGCGATGGCTGTTTAAGACATTTTTTTGGGCTTCTTCTAATTTTTGGGTTTCCCCGGGTTTTTTTCAAAAACTTTCCGTATCTTTTTTTATAAAACCAAATGCTCAATAACAAAAAGGCAGAGTTTTTTTTTAAAAAGCCACATCTTTTCCGCCTTATTTTCCAGGTCTTTATACCACTCGCACCCCCGGGGGCCAGAAATTCTGGCTTTGCACCGTTGGGGTTTTGTTTTTTGCTGCCCTTTCCCAGGGTTTTCGGGAAGTCATTTGGCTTAGAAGGCAGAATCCAGCCTCAGAAGTCAAAAATAAAATTTGGTTAGGTGGAAGAACTTTGGAAGGATGGTGATCCTTAAAAATTCTTTGGGAGAAGGAAATGGCAACCCACTGTTAAAATGCCAAAAAAAATCATGGTTAAAAGTCCATAACGAACAGAGCAAACGGCGAAAAAGGGGTTTTTCACGCTTTTGGTAGAATCCCCCCCCGGTATGGAGTTATGTGCAACGGGTGACCGTCTCAAGTGCTGTTCGAAAAAGAACCCTTTGGAAAATGGGAACGTGGAATTAAAAAAAATGAGTGAGCAGGAAAAAAGGGGAAGTAGAAAAAGAAAGGATCGTTTAATTTAACATATAGAATAAGTGAAAGAGTGAACGGGAGCGGGAAAGATAATTAGGATGACAAGACATATTTTTTGGGGCAAAAGATGAAAATGGGTAGGGAAATAGGACAAAGAAAAAAAAAATTGTGTGGATTCGGGCTTTTTCGAAAAGAATCTTTTTGGTAAATTAAAGGGAATACCCATCTTCAGGTATATGCTCCAACATCAGAGCTTACGAGAAAATTGAGGCATCAAAAGGTTTTAGAGAGGAAAGAAAACAATGAAAATCACCAAGATTATTTAATCATGGGAGTTGAAGTGAAGGTGGGAAAAGGAAGAGAAGGAAATATTTTTGGACCAAGGGTCGGAACACGAAATGTGAGAGAGAAAAAAGGGTTGAATGGTCGGGGAAAATAACAAGTGATAAAAATACCTGGTTTCCAACACCATCCTAAAGGTTGACACAGGGGTAACCCAGGTGATAGAAGTGAATAAAATCATTAAAAACATTTAAATCAGGGGTTCAGGAACGCATTTCAACGGGAAAAAAGGGTACCCAGGGCAATTGTGCCATGACGCCTGCTATTTTGCATCGGGGTTAAGCAGGGGAAAAAAAAAGAAACCAAAAGTAACATCAAAACTTGATTGGGGAACTCAAACAAAATCAAAATAAAAGAAAGTTTACGGTAGAATTAAAGGAAAGACCGGTTTTGGTGCACTATTCATAAATCTAGGCCCGGTTTCATAAAAAAAAATTTAATAGAAAAATTAGTGCCAATACGTGGCTTACCTTTTTACTATGCCCTTTTTTTTATCCAAAGCGGGATAATATCGTTCTGGAAAAAAAAAAAACGACCAAGCGCCCCCCACACCCCCGGAGGGGCCACCATGTATACACTCCGGGTTTTTAAAACACGGAAAAAAAGGGGGTCAGGTGCCCAAAGGGGGGGACTAGTTTTTTCGTTGAGGGTTTATTTAAAAAAAAAAAAATTTTTTAATAAAAATATAAAAAAATAAAAAAAAAAATATTATTATAAAATTTTTTTTTTTTGGGAAAAAAAAAATTTAAAAATTTTAAAAAATTAAAAAAAAAAAAAAAAAATTTTTTAAAATAAAAAAAAAATTAAAAAAAAAAAAATTTAAAAAATAAAAAAAATAAAAAAAAATAAAAAAAAATATAATGAAATACAACAAATTTTTTAAAAAAATATTAAAAATTTAAAAATTTTAAAAAAAATTAATAAATAAAAATAAAAAGAAAAATATTTTTATATAAAATATATTTAAAATATATTAATTTTTATATATATAAAAAAATATATTTTTAATTTCATAATATAATTAAAATATTATAAAAATAATATTAAAATAAAAATATAAAATAAAACATAATATAAAATAAGTATATATAATATATATAATATATATATAATTAAATATAAAAATAAATATACATATATATAATATTTTATATAATATTTTAATAAATAAATAAAAATATATACTTATATATGTGTGTGTGTGTGGGTGTGTATGTGTGTTGTGGGGGTGTGTGTGTGTGGTGTGTGAATATAATATATAATATATATAATATATATAAAAATATATAAATATTATAATAAAAAAATAAAATAATATATTTAAAAAAATAACTATATATATATAT
>NC_051397.1:16006540-16019040 GCF_015228065.2 Penaeus monodon
TAATATATTATATAATTATATTATATTTATTATATAATATAGAATATATACACAATTTTAACAACAGGATCACATACATACATACATACCCACACACACACACACACACACAACACACACACACACACCCCACACACACCACACAATATATATTATAATATATATATATTAAAAATTTAAAATAAAAAATAATAACTTACCACAAAAACAACACCACCACAATAATACATAATATATATTATATATATAATTTAATATATAATATATAATATGTATTAAAGTGAATAATATAATTTTAATATATATATAATATATAATATATATATAATAATATATATTATAATGTACATACAATTTTTTTTTAATAAATTTTAATATATTATATATATAATTATATATATATTAATAATATTTTTTAATATATATATTTTAAAATAAGAAAAATATTAAAAATATATATATAATTTTTATAATAATAATTTATATAAATATAATTATATTTTTAATATATATATAATATATATTTTTTATAATATTATATTATATGTTGTGTGTGTGTGTGGGTGTGGTTTGTGTGGTGTGTGGGGGTTGTATTTTAAAATTTTTTATATAATTTATTAAAATTTTATTAAATATTTATAATGTAAGGATGTTTTAGTTTATGTGTGTGTGTATGTGTTTGCGTATTAAATTTTAAGCACTGCATATGAATTTTTATATTATGAATTATATATATTATACAAGCAATATAAAGACGAATTATACAATGCAATATACAATGCAATATACAATGCACTGCTAGAAAAAATGGCTGGCCGCGGCCTCACTCCAGATATTTGGTGTGACGTCATCCGCGAGGGGCGTTTCAAATCGGTTTAAACAGACGATCAAATTTTTAAATACAAAAACGCTTTAAAAAAAAAAAATTGGTTGGGAATAACAAAATTTTATGGCTTCATTTTTTTATTTACATAAAATATCAACTACAACCAAAAAACATGGTTTTTAAAGACCGACTTTTCCTTTAAAAATCCTATGTGCCTGGAAACGAAAGTGATCCCAGATGTTTGGGTTTTATTTTCGGACGCATTGTTAGGTACGGAGTTTTCTCCCGAAGAAAAAAACAAAGGCGAAAAAACCATGGTACAGCTGAGATATTTGACATGAGGTAAAAAGGGCTAGAAGCAAGAAAATTAGAAAAAAAAAAAAACTGGATGAGCATAAAAAAAATGCAACGGGGAAAAAAGAAACAGGGCTAAACGCAATGTGAAAATTTTTGAGAGTTAAAGAAAAGGGATGCGAGGAATATGCATCAAAAAATCGGGGGAAAAGTGGGACGGAAGTGTGCGTTTCAAGTGGACTTAGAGCAAAAGAGGGAAATATACCCCTGAAAAAAAAAACACTGAGCAAGGCAGGTACATCGGTGAATTTTTTTGAAGTGAAAGAGGGGAAGGTGTATCGGGAAAAGAAGTAGATGGACCAAGCTAATTCGGGAAGAAGTAATTCATAGAATAAAAAAATGGTAAGGTACGGGCCCGGACAACATAGCAATAGATTTGGAAAAAGAATAGGGGGTTTAGGTTCAAAAGTAACTGAAATTGCAAACATCTACAACACAGGTCTCTTCCAATGACCTCAAAAAGTCTGTTTTCAAACCCCCCCCAAAAACCCCGGGAGAAAGTGAATGTAAACCCCACAGGCAATAATTTTTAATGACCCACATAAAAAATTGATCTAAACTTTTTGCTCAAGAAAGAAGACCAAAAAAAGGGAAAAAATTCGCAAGACAGAAGCATACATGGGGGAAAGGGGCTCGAATGCAATTTTTATTTTGAAAGTTGGAAAAAGAGCGATAGAATTTTAGAAAGACTTATACAAGTTTCTTAACTATGAAAGCTTTTGATAAGGTGAAACTGAAGAAATGTTTAGAATTTTGGGAACTTAAATTTTATGGAAAGGACCCACAAGATTAGGAACTTATATTGGGAACGATGCTGCCATCGAAAAGACGGAGAAAAAAGTGAGTGGACTCAGTCAAAAGGGGGTGTAAGAAAAGGGTTTGGATTATCACCAAATCTGTTTTAAATTTATAGTGAAATATTTAAAAGGGAATTAAAAACATCCCGGTTAAAGTTGGAGGGATCAGATTAACAACTTGAGATATGCAGATGACACTGTACTGTTGCAGAAACGGAAAAAAAATCTTCAAAAATATTGAAAAAAGGTTTTTCAAAGTGAGAAGAAAAGTTTTAAGAAACTCAGAAGACGGAAGTATGGTGATACAAGGGAAAAATTAACACCAAAGCTCTTTAAAATCAAAGGGAAGAAATAAAGAATGTTTTAGAAATTACATACTTGGGTAGTTTTTTAAAAATCAGAGGGAAAAAGTGAACTGAAATAAGAAAAGAATTGGTATGGCAAAGGAAAATCTTCAAAAAAGGTGAACTGTCCTTAAGAACAGAAAGTTGAAATAAAAAAAAAAGTTGAGTGGAATTTTCATGTGGCAGTTTGCTTTAGGGTGGTGCTTGGACAGTCAAAAAAATATAAAAAAAAAAAAATTTAAAAACAGTAAAAGTGGGTTCCCCAGAAGAAAGCCAGGATTTTTATGGACGAAAAGGGGACTAAAGAAAAAGTTTTTAAAAAGGCAGGAGTTTTAAAAAAACTTTTATGAAAGCTATTTGGAAAAGACAGATGCAATTTTTTGACAGTAAAGAGAGTAAAGGATTGGAAAATTTGTGTTCACAGGAAAGATAGAAGGAAAAAGAAGCAGGGGTAGACAAAGGCAAAGTTCATCACCAGCTTGAACAAAGATCTCAATTGGGAGAAGTGACTTAAAACAGAAAATTTGTCACAGACGAACGGGATGGAAAACCTGACCCCAAAACACCTGAAAGGACAAGGCACTTGAAAAGAATATTTTGATTCTTCTCGGATTTTTGCTGGGAGGGGGTTTTCTTTTAAAGGGGATGCTAATCTAAAACAGGCGGTTTTGTTTTTTGTTTTTTAAAGACGATATTGGACGATTCGTTTGTATGTACGACTGTGGAACTGGAAAGTTCTAAAAGATTGTGATCTTTGCTTCAAAAAATGGCTCGGGGTGGTATGTACCATTTATCTTGCATTCCGATTTAAAAGGGTGCAAATCTTCCATGCAGGTACTTGCCCCCCTTTTCGTGTCGATTTTTTTTCATTCGGTTAAAATGAGCAAAAAGATACAAGGGGATCAAACGTCTCAACCTGTCTTCACAAAACCTACACTTTGGGTCAGTGCCATTGTGCAAGAAGTTAGCTTGATAGTTTCTGGTAAACAAACTTTGATGGGTCACAGTTTCATCTACATCAGTGTGTTTGCTTCGAGCTGCAAACTGTCCTTGGAGAGGCTTTTCATGCCACCTAGATTCAAGTTTTTCTTGTCCGACCTTCTTCGCTTTTTGTTTTTTATGTTTAGCAGCCAATGTTGGCAACATATGTTCGATGTTTTCGCTCTCAATACCTAATTCCTGAGAAAACTTATCTGATTCCTTTATTATTGAGTGTGACCTTTTGGAGTTTCAATGTATTCTAATTGAAGCATCCAATCGTTGGTTAGATCTAAGTATTGCAAGAGACCAATCGTTGTTGTTTTGTACGATAATTCCAACTGCATCATCCCCCTACCTCCTTTACTTCTAGGGACTACAGACGGTCTACGTCTGATTTAGGGTGATACGTTCTGTTTACTCCTAGATATTTAAAGGTTTCTTCCTGATCTAATCCCTTTATTACAGTATCAATACTTAATTTTATATTGTCAGATGTCACTAGTTTTCCTTGCTTAAAGGTTGCTTTAGCACACTTATCGAGACCAAACTTCATACTTATGTCATCACTACATTATTATTATTATTATTATTATTGAAAAAGTTTCTTTAGATTTGTTAATTAAAATCAAACACCGGGTCACTACCAGGGACCTATCGTGATTGACGTTTGAGGTAATGGAACACCAATAAAAGTATGCAAAAAGATGTAGAACAATTACAAATTAAAACATCTAGTCAAGTCAATTCACGAACATAAAAATATTTTAGATCGATAGGGCTCTTCTGAGAACATGCACTGTGCTGTTTAAAACTATTTTCTGGACTTCTTCTAATTTTAGATTTCTCTGTATTTGTCCAAGAACCTTATCAGATTAAAATTAAGAGAGAAAGACAGAGAGAGAGAGAAAATTAAAGAGAGGAAATTCCTTACCCACGATTTATTCCATAACGTATCGGAGGTGCACCAAGCATTATGTCATATTGGGAGAATAATCTTATTAACGAAAGGAAGGAAAGAAGTAAGATGAACAGGAAGAAGAGGGAAAAACTGAAAGAGCAGCAGGAAAGGGACAGAAATGTGGAGAGAATAATGCTAAAAAAAAAAGATAATTAAAAGAAGGAGACAGTGTTTAAGTAGGTAAGTAATTAAGTAGACAAGTAAATAGATAATTGGGTAAGAACAATGCAGCAAATAAGCAGATGCATTACTAAGGAAAGAGAGTAGGGAAAATGAAAACGAAAAAGGTAATGAACATATTAGGGAAAATAAGTTGTATTCCAAGAATAAATTGATGAGGCGAGAAAAAGGGCGATGGGGAAGGGAACAGGAAAATGAATATCTACCTATTTGTCTATCGATGTATGTATGTATTTATAGATTACTGTCTGTCGGACGATCTATCTACCTATCTATCTGTCTGTCTGTTTGTCTATCTATATATCTATCCATCTATTTATCAATTTCTCTATCTATTTGCTTACGAATATGCGTGCGCGTGTGTGTATGTGTACGCACATGTGTATGTTAATAAGATAGATTTCAAGTGGGATGGATATGGCAAATATATGGAGGTAGATAACTGTATTGCAAGGTAGATAGATTTAGTGAAGTATAGATCAATCGATAAATATACAGATAAAACGGAAAACATATGAAGAGGATGGGAAAGAAAGGCACCTAAAGAGATAGGGATAGATAAATTATGGAGATTGACAGATAGCAATTAGAATGATCAAATAGATAGTAGAGATAGATTATATATATATATATATATATATATATATATATATATATATATATATATATATATTATATATATATTATACGTATACACACACACACACACAAACAACTTTTTCCATGTTTCATAAGTCTTTATATAATCAATTTTACCTTTGAAGTTTATTCCGTTCTTATCTTTTATTTTTATATGTGTAGAAAAGAATTATAACCAGGTTTTATAGGAGACAGCGATGTAACTACTGATAATCACTTCACGAAACTGTCCGTGACCATCTACTCTGTGCATTGAATGTCTTCTTAATTTTTTGTCTCCTAATTTCTTCCCCTCCTAATTATTCATATATTTACTTCTTTTGTTGTTACATTATCATCATTGTTTATATTTCTCCTCAATTTCCCTTCGTCTTATTTCATGGTCTTCTCCTGTTTTTCCTTTATTTCTGAGGGTTTTCTGCCCATACCTCACTTTCCCTCCTTTTTGCCTTACAAGAGGTTTCGAACAATACGTTTTCTTGTTTCTTTTCTCTCTTCAATTGAGAGAGAGAGAGGGAGATATCTCTCTCTATCTATCTATCTATCTATCTCTGTCTCTTTCTCTCTCTCTCTCTCTCTCTCTCTCTCTCTCTCTCTCTCTCTCTCTCTCTCTCTCTCTCTCTCTCTCTCTCTCTCTCTCTCTCTTTCTCTCTTTGTGCTTCTTCTCAACCTTTTTACTTTTACGGGGTCACCAGAAGCCTTGTTTAGAATTTTTTTCGGCCATTAGATCACCTTAATGGAGAATTTGCGTAGCAGTAACAGGCTGCAGTGAGTGAGAGACATGTAAATAATTAAATAGGTAGAGATGAAGAGGGAAGGGTAGGGGAGAGAGAATGAAGGATAAGGAAGAGACTGAGAGAGAAACAATCTATTGTGTATAAAAAGAGAAATAAGATATTTTGTTTCATTACTGTTTTGTCATTATTATGACTGCTATTGGATCATCATCATCATTAATAATAACATCAACAATGATCAAATTGGTGATGTACTCATCTATAACATTCCCTGACTGAATTCCTGTAGACCTCCTAATGGGGTTCGATTTTGCTCATAAATGAATATCATACATCTATCGTAGACCTTTCACTCGCCCCATGTCAAATGACAAAAGATATTTACGACATCTAAGTTCTGGTTCATACTAAGGTGAATGCTAACTTTCTTGGGCTCGGGTCTCCTTAGGGCAGCACATTGCTGGTTACTTTATCTCGCAACCCCTGAGAGGCTGTAAGAAGGCTAGATGATCGGAGTATATTAGCTGATACCTAGAACGACATAACTTTGCTATACCTGGTTCCCACTTCCAGCAGTGAATGCTCAAACTGCAGGGAGAGGAAGAATTTTATGATCTTGCATTTTTCCTTCCAAACACGTCCCCTCAGACGCTCGCTCTACGCTTATCTCCTTTTTCACCTTTACACACTTACACATCCAACATTCGTCACATACATCCTGTACTTTCCTTCCACCCTTCTTTCATACAACATTCACACCCCATAACACACACACAACACGTTCCGAACCTACTTATCGGTGTGGCAGCGGGGGGGGGTGCCGTAGGCCTGGAACTACATCTGTCACTGCAGACGAATCTTTTCCTAATAAAAAACCTGCATTCTCGTTGAGCCCAACTCAACAACACATTGAAGTCTACTGGGTCTACGCGCCCCGCTACAATCATCATTATAACATTATTTCATCATTATTGACATTCTATCACAATATTATCATTAATTATTATTACTAATATTATCTATAATATTATCTCCATTATCATTATTATTATTACTAATATTATTTATATTAATTATTAACATTATCATATTATTATGACTATTATTTTATCTTTATTACCATTATCCTCATTACAGAGTACTGTTTTTAAAAAGCGGCAGAGATAGTTCTCGAGTTAGTTGGAGACTCGAGTTAGAAGGAGCCTGGGGGATTCCACTCAACTTTGTCTTTTCCTCATCTGACAACCTTCTGCACCAATGATTAATACAAAATGATAATTCATACCTCATCGCCGTCGCGTGGGTTATCAAGGGCGCTTAGTCCAGTGGGCACAGGCTGACATGTTAATATGCATCTGGAGACAAAGAAGATAAAGAAAACAGGTCCACTTTTAAGAACACGCTTAAAAAATCTTCGTCTCCTTGAACGTGGCACGATGAAATGAAAAGAGATTGGGTAAATTACATACTGTCTGTAACGAAATGGATAGATACAACATTCAAATACTAGAATAAGTGAGACCAATTGGAAAGTAATGGAAGTTTCAAAACTAAAGAAACAGACAGTTCTTTTTCTGGAAAGAAGAAGGAAATTATAGTCACGGATTTGCTATGATTCTCACGAAAAACTGCAAATCGCACTAATTGGGTGACAGCCCCTAATGATCGCATTTAAAAGTCAGAATACAAGCAAAACCTCATAAACATTAGTAGTATATCAATGCTACCACAACCCAATATTACAAGTGAATGAAGAATGGAAAATTTTTATAACCCATCATCCAAGATACTTTAGACACACTCCCTACAGAGATGTAAAAGTAATCATGGGAGACCGCTCAACGCCAAGTAGGAAAAATGACAAAAAAAGTGGACACCCTGTGGAAATTCGGCCTTGGAGATATAATGAAAGAGGTAAAGATTTTAATTGAATTCTGTTAGTACAAAACTGAAGATGGCTTGTTTTATGTGATGGAAAAGAAGTCAAAGAGAGATGATCATATTTTTTCCAACCTATCAAAAGAATAAGAGATCTAACAACAACATTAATTAGAACTCAATGACAGCGAAGATGAACCAACCACACACTGCTAGACGAAGTTATAAAGCCATAAAGAATTAATATAACAAGAGCCCGGGAATAGATGAATAACAACAGAACTATCTAAGAATGCTGGCGAAAGTGTTGAATACTTTCCTCTACAAACTTTGTACAAAAATATGTAATAAAAGAATGGCCATAGACTGGTAAAATCAGTCTTTCTCCTATACCTAAACAGTTGACGCACTCCAATGCACCAATAATCGGACAATTGCAATTAATAAGTCCACAGCACAAAATTTTGTGAAAACTTTGCTGAAAGATGCAGTTGAAGTTAAGAGAATAAATTGCGACGAACAAGGGGTTTTCCGCCCTGGAAAAGGTACCAGAAACCAGATTCTAAAATCTAAAATTGGATCATAGAGAAAAACAGAGAACAACCAGAAAGGCCCTAGACCTTGTTTTTCATCGATTATTTGAAAGCTTTTTGATACTGTTGATCACGAATCTTTGAATAATATGACACGTAATGAGTTTTTCCCCCCCCAAAACCCATCATTCCAACTAATAAAAGCCATGTATGAACCAACAACAGCACTGTAAAGAACCACTTTGGTAGCAGAATGGTCGAAGTCAAACAAGGAGTGCGACAGGGTTGCGTTCTGTCTCCGCAACTCTTAAAAACACATTATTCGAAGTAATTATGAGAAGTGCTCTGGAGAATTTTTTGAAGGAACTGTAGATGTTGGGAGGATACAAAATATCAATCTAAGGTAGCCGATGATATCGTTTTGATTGCCAGCAGTATCCACTGAACTACAACAACTACTAGATAAGTTAAAGAAGCAAGCAGAAAAGCTGGCTTGTTTCCTTACTACCAAGAAAACTAAAAATCATGAAGATTCAAGTAACCCCATGAACAATGATGAACATGTTACAATCAAAGGAATGATTGTGGAAAATTGAAAGAGTTCACTTATCTTGATCTTGTTTTAGACTAATACCATATGATGATTCACCGAGATAAAAGGAAGAATTACCATTGCCAAAAACGCCACACTTGCTCTCAATGACATCTCGAAAGGACCGAAGCATTACCTTTACGGACAAAGCTGAGGTTATTGAACACATTAGTTTTCCCCATTGCATCAATATGGTTCCTGAGTGTTGGTGCTGAGTAGATAGACAAGAAAAAGGATCATAGTTTTTTGAAATGTGGTGTTAACAGACGTAGTAGCTGGACAGAGAAGAAGACAATGATGAAGTGCTGAGAAAAATAAAATTGTAAAGACCGGCTGTTGGACATTCTTGAACAGGAGGAAAATTAAGTTTATTGTGTAATGTGATGATAAGTAAAAGTAATTGAGAAGTAACTTGCTGACAGGGATGGTAATGGGAAACAAGGAAGAGGCAAACCGAAGACAAGACTGAGCGACAACCTCAAGATATTTGTCGGTTGTCGATGGTACAAGTGGGGAAGAAGAGCGCAGGATCGAGTTGAGTGGAGAAGGATGGTGGAGAGGTCCAACGGCTGCTTAAACATGAGGATAACCGTTCTTGAGATGATTACCATTATCTATTATTATCCTTTTCTTGGTGTTATATCATGAATACTAATATATTTCTATTATCATGATTATCATTATATTAATATTTCTCTTATCAAATTATTATTATTATCATTATCATTATCATTTTTTATCATATCATTATTATTTTCATATTATTATTCCTATTTTTTCTTTTTTTTTTAATGCACAAGTTTCCTTATATCTGCTCAATTAAAATAAACACCGAGTACACTACCAGCGACCTAGGTGATTGAAGTTTTAGGCAATGGAACATCACAAAAAACATGTAAAAAATAATGCATAACAGGCCACAAATCAAAAACTCCTGTCAATTCACGAACACAAAACACTTCAGACGATAAGGCTCTTCTGAGAACTGCGCTGTACATTTAGACTATTTTTTTGACTTCTTCTAATTTTGGATTTTCCCGGTATTTGTCAAGAAACTTATCCGTATCTTTCTTTTATAAGCCACGTGCTCCAATAACAACAGGCAGAGTTTTGTTTTTAAATGCCACATCTTTTCCGCCTCTATTTCCAGGTCTTTATCGCACTCTCACCCCGGCTCGAGAAATTCTGTCTTAGCATCCAGTGGGGGTTTAGTTTGTTGCTGTCCCTTGCCCAGGGTTACAGGAAGCGTCATCTGGCTTAGAATGGCAGAATCGCAGCCTCAAAGTCAACAGCTAACTTAGGTTAGGTGGAAGATTTTGAGAAGTGGAGATGGGTGAATCCTTAAAATTACTTGGTCAGAAGGAAATGGCCACCCACTGTTGTAAAATGCCAAGACAAATCCATGTTTAATTTCCAGTACGAATCAAGAGCAAACTGCGTAATGGGGTTTCTACTGCTTTTTGGTAGGAATCCCTCGGGCCCGGTATGGATTGTTATGTGCACAGGTGACCGTCATCAAACTGCTGTTCGCAACAAAGAACCATTGAGAATGGGAACGTGGAATGTAGACAATGAGTGAGACAGGTAAACGTGAGAATGTAGAACAAGACAATGGATTGATTAAAGGTTTACATACTAGGAAATAAGTGAAATGAGATGACAGGAGCAGGAAAGATATTAGTTGTGACAAACCATAAGAATTTTCAGGAGGCCCCCCCGGGGAAAAAAAAAAAAACAGGGGAAAAAATTTTTTGTTAACATGGTGTAGGGTAATACTGGAGGACAAAGAAGATAAAGATTGGTGTGGGATTCCCGGCTATTTCGGAAAGAATCGTTTTGGTGAAAATTGAAAGGGCAACTTTAGTCTATCCATCATTCAGGTATTGCCCCACCATCATAGCATACAGATGAAGAAATTGAGGCATTTTCTACGAGGATTTAGAGAAGGCAAGTAAAACAATGTTAAATCCAGGAGATTATTTTAATCATGGGAGATATGAATGTGAAGGTAGGAAAAGGAAGCGAAGGAAATATTGTTTGGAACCACATGTCTTTGAACACGAATATGTGAGAGGAGAAAGATGGGTTTGATGGTGTCACAGTAAATAACCAAGTGATGATGAATACCGGGTTTCCAACTACCCTCCTAGAAGGTTGTTCCATGGGTAAGTCCCCGGTGATAGAAGTCGTAATCCAATCGATTACATAACAGTTTTATCAGAGTCAAACGCAGGGGTTCAACGAGGTACAAGGGTACCCAGGAGCAGATTTGTGACGTGATTATGTACTGCTAGTTTTGCCATCTGCAGGTTAAGCTCGGAACCTAAAGAAACCAAGTAACATCAACACTTGAGGTTGGGGAACTCAAACATAATCAGAAATGAAAAAAAGTTTACGGTAGAAGTTAAAGGAAAAAGACCGGTTTGGTGGCACTACTTTGCATAACATCTATGCCTGATATCATAAAAACCAATTATAGTGCAATTAGTTCCATACGGTTGGCTTACCTTATTACTATAGGCCTTTTTTTTAGCTCAAAGCAGGCAAAATATCGTCTGCTGCAAAAACGACCTAACAGCCCACCGACACGCCATGACGTAATAACCATTGTATACGCTCAGCTGATTTTTTACAATACACATGAGCTGATCACCAGAGACAAGCGTTCACGGTCATTGCTGACATAGTACGCGGCTATGATTCTTGCGTCTGATGAGGACTCCTGCATTTAAATTAATATATAATATATATATATATCTATATATATATATATATATATATATATATATATATATATAATTCATATATATGGTTGATTATTATTTATTATATATTAAAGATTATTATTATTATTTTATTATTGTTGTTGTATTAAAATTATTATCATACATATAGTATAGTATATAATATATCTTATATGTACATACATATTTATATATATATTTATATATATTATATATATATATACTCTATATCTATATATATGCCTATATATATATATATATTATCTCTCTAATATATATATCTATATATATAATTATCTACCATCTATATATATATATATATATATACTATATTATATATATATCTGATGTGTGTGTGTGTGTGTTGTGTGTGTGTGGTGTGTGTGTAACTATCTATCCTCTATATATCTCTATATATATATATGTATATCTATATATCTATTCTCTATCGTATCCATAATATATATCTATATCTCTATCATATTATCGATATCTCTCTACTTTCTTATCTCTTATATTTATATCAAACCCTATATCTATCTGATCTATCTATATTCTCTATATATAATCTTCATCTATCATATCCCTCCATTTTGTCGATGTTATTAACATAAATATATCTCTAGTATATCCTATATCTATCTCTACTCTTTATATCGTCTATCTCACTCTATCTCTATATAATATCTCTATGTCTGTGTGTGTGTGTGTGTGGGTGTTGTGGTGTATCATCTAACCTATATCTCTCTATATCATCTGAGATATAAGTCATTATATATATATATAGATATATAAATGTTTATCATTGTTATGATTATTGTTATGATTTAATTTTTCTTATTATTATTATATCATTATTATTATTATTATTATTATTATTATTATTATTATTAATTAATCATTATCTTTTATTCTTATTAATATTATTATTATTATT
>NC_051397.1:16021540-16034040 GCF_015228065.2 Penaeus monodon
CTCTCACTTTCGGTGTTCCAAGACCAGGTGGTCCAACAATATTTTCCTTCTCTTCCTTTTCCTACCTTCACATTCATTCTCCCATGCTTAAAATAATCTCCTGTGTTTACATTGTTACTTGCTTCTCTAAATCCTCGTAGAATGCCTCAATTTCTTCATCTGTAGCTCTGAATGTTGGGCTAATACCTGAATGATGGTATAGACTAAAAGGTTGCCCTTTCAATTTCACCCGACACGATTATTTCCGAAATAGCCCGAATCCCATCACAATCTTATCTTTCTTTGTCCATATTACCCCTAAACCTGTAACATCTTTCGCCTCCTGAAAATATTATGTGTCTTTCATCACTAATTATCTTTCCTGCTCCTGTTCATCTCATTTCACTTATTCTAGTATGTTAACCTTGATCAATCCATTTCTTGTTCTACATTTCTCTATTTTTCCTGTCTCACTCATTGTTTCTTACATTCCACGTTCCCATTCCGCAATGGTTTCTTTGTTGCGAACCAGCAGCTTGATGACGGTCACCTGTTTGCACATAACAATCCATACCGGGCGAGGATTCTACCAAAAGCAGTAGAAAACTCCATTTACGCAGTTTGCTCTTGATTCGTTCTGACATTAAACCATATTTTTCTTGGACATTTTACAACAGTGGGTTGGCCATTTCCTTCTGCCAAGTAATTTTAAGGAGTTCACCATCTCCCTTCTAAAAGTTTTCTTCCACCTACCTAAGTTAGCCTGTTGACTTATGAGGCTGCGATTCTGCCTTCTAAGCCAGAATGACTTTCCCTGTAACCCTGGGCACAAGGGCACAACAAACTAAACCCCACTGGATGCTAACCAGAATTTCTCTGTCCCGGGTGCGAGTGCGTAAAAGACCTGGAAATAGAGGCGGAAAGTATGTGGCAATTTAAAACAAAACTCTGCCTGTTGTTTTGGGCACTTGCTTTATAAAGAAAGTACTGATTTAAGTTTTTCTTGAACAAATACCGGGAAATCCAAATTAGAAGAAGTCCAAAAATAGTCTTAATATACAGCGCATGTTCTCAGAAGAGCCTTTATCGATCTGAAAGTTTTTGTGTTCGTGATTGACAGGATGTTTTGATTTGTGGCTGTCTGCATATTTATTACCATGTTTTTGTTGATGTTCCATTGCCTCAAACTTCAATCACCCTAGTCCTGGTAGTGACTCGGTGTTTTGATTTAATTTAGCAGATCTAAGGAAACTTGTGATAAAAAAAGAAAAATAGTAATACTATATGGAAAATAATAATGATAATGATAAACTGAATAATGATAATGATAATAATATAATTGTGATAAGAGAATCTTAATAATAATTCATAATCATGATAATTAGAAATATATAGTCGTCATGATAATCACACCAAAAATGCTAATAATAATGATAATGGTAATAGCATCATCAATAACGGTATCCTCATGTTTAAGCACCGTGACCTCTCCCTGCCTTCTCCCACTCACTCGTCCTGCGCTCTTCTGCCCACTTGTACCTATTTCGACAACCCGCAAATATCTTTGATGTTTGTCGCTCAGTCCTTGTCTGCGGTTTGCCTCTTCCTCTGTTCCCATTCCATCCCGTCAGCAAGCCTTCGCAATACTTTTACTTCTCATCACATGACCAATAACTTTATTTCTCCTTTCACGATGTCCAACAGCCGGTCTTTACAATTTATTTTTCTCAGCACTTCATCATTCGTCTTCTTCTCTGTCCCTACTCGTCTGTAACACCACATTTCAAAACTATTGATCTTTTTCGTGTCTATCTACTTCAGCACCCACACTCCTACCATATGATGCAATTGGAAAACTATGTGTTCATACTCACTTTGTCCGTAAGGTATGCTTCGTCTTTCGAGATGTCTTTGAGAGCATGTGCGTTTTTGGCAATGGTATTCTTCTTTTTTTCTCCGTGAATCATCAATGTCTTAGTTAAAACGTCCTCAAGATAAGTGAACTCTTTTCACATTTTCCACAATCATTCCATTGATTGTAACATGTTTCATCATTGTTCATTGCCGGGTTATCTTTGAATCTTCAGATTTTAGTTTTCTTGGTATTAAGAAAAGCCAGCCCTTTTCGCTTTGCTTCTCTAAACTTTATCTATAGTTGTTGTAGTTTCATTGATACTGCTGGCAATCAAACTATATCATCGCGTACCTATAATTTTGTATTTTTGTATCCTCCACATCTACAGTTCCTTTCAAATTCTCCAGAGCACTTCATCATAAATTACTTCAGAATATGTTTAAAGAGGTGCGGAGACAGACGCAACCCTGTCGCACTCCTTGTTTGACTCGACCATTCTGCTAACCCATAAGTGTTATTACAGTTGCTTGTTGTTTTGGTCATACATCTTTTACTTAGTTGGATGATGTGTTTTGGAAACTTCATATCGTTCATATTATTCCAAAGGATATCGTGATCAACATATCAAAAGCGGGTCAAATAATCGATGAAACACGGTATAGGCCTTTCTGGTGTTTCTCTGTTTTTTCCTCTAGGATCAATTTTTAGATTTCGAATCTGGTTCTGTACTTTTCCAGGGGAAAAACCTCCCTTGTTCGTCTGCAATTTCTCTCTTAACTTCAACTTCATTCCTTTCAGCAATAGTTTTCACAAAAATTTGCTGCGTGACTTATTAATGCACTTGTCCTAGTTATTGTTTGCATTGGAGTGCGTCCCACCCTTGTTTTAGGTATAGGAATAAAGACTGATTTTACCCAGTCTTCTGGCCATCTTCTTTTATCCATATTTTGTACAAAGTTTGTAGGAAGAAGTATTCACACGTTCGCCAGCATTCTTGGATTAGTTCTGTTGTTATTTCATCTATTCCCGGCCGTGTTTATTCTTTTAATTCTTTAAAATGGCTTTTATAACTTCGTCTAGCAGTGGTGGTGGTTCATCTTCGCTGTCATTGAGTTAATTAATGTTGTTGTTAGATCTTTATTCTTTTTGTATAGTGGAACAATATTGATTCCATCTATCTTTGCCTTCTTTCCATCACATAAAACAAGTCCATCTTCAGTTTTGTACTACAGAATTCAATAAATCTTTACCTCTTTCATTTATATCTCCAGGCCGATTTCCACAGGTGTCACTTTTTTTCATTTTTTCCTACTTTGTCGTGAGGTCTCCATGATACTTTTTACATCTCTTTTAGGGATTTGTGTCTAAGTATCTTTGGAGAGTGGTTTATAAAAATTTTCCATTTCTTCATCACTTGTAATATTGGTTGGTGCGTAGCATTGTATAATACTAATGTATGAGGTTTTGCTTGTATTCTGACTTTTAAATGCGATCATTTATTGGGCTGTACCCATATTGCATTGGCAGTTTTTTTTCGAGAATCATATGCAACTCCGTGACTATATTTCCTTCTTCTTTTCCAAAAAAAGAACTGTCTTGTTTCTTTAGTTTTGAAACTTCCATTACTTTTCCAATTGGTCTCACGTATTCTAGTATTTGAATGTTTTGTATCTATCCATTTCGTTACAGACAGTATGTATTTACCCATCTCTTTCAGTTTCCTTACGTTTCCACGTTGTCCGATTTTTAATGTGTTTCTTATTGGAACATGTTTCTTATCTCTTTGTCTTCAGATGCATACTTAACATTGTCCAGCCTGGTTTGCCCCCTGACTAACGCGCCCCTTGATAACCCACGCGAACGGGCGATGGAGTATGAATTATCATTTCTGTCTTTAACATTGGTGCAGAGGTTTGTTCAAGAAAAGAAAAGTTGAGTGGAATCCCCCAGGCCTCCTTCTCAACCCCCCCCCTCGCAGTCTCCACTAACTAGGAGACTATCTTGCGCTTTAAAACAGTACTCTGTAATACGGATAAATGGTAATAAATAATAATAATAGTCATAATAATATGATAATGTTTAATAAGAGTATAAATAATATTAGTACTAATATAATGATAATGGAGATACTATTATTAGATCTTAGTAATAATATAATGATAATAATTGTGATAGTAATGTCAATATGATGAGAATAATGTTGCTAATGATGATTGTATCGGGGCGTAGACCGCAGTAAGACTTCATGTGTCTGGTTGAGTTCTGGGCTCAACCGAAATGCAGGTTTTTATTAGGTAAAAGATTGCGTCTGCAGTGAACAGATGTAGGTTCCAGGCCTACGGCACCTGCCACCACCGATTAGTAGGTTCGGGGAACCGTGTGTGTTGTGTATGGGGTTTGAATGTTTGTATGAAAGAAGGGTGAAGGAAAGTACAGGAATGTATGTCTGAATGTTTGGATGTGTAAGTGTGGTAAATTGAAACAGGAGATAGCGTAGCTGGCGTCTGCGTGGACGTGTTTGGAAGAAAAATGCAAGATCATAAATTCTTCCTCTTCCCTTCAGTTTGAGCATCCCCCTGCTGGAAGTGGGAACCCAGGTAAGCAAAGTTATGGTCTGTTCTAGAGATCAGCTTATTATAATCCCGATTCATCTAGCCTGCTTTCAGCCTCTCAGGGGTGCGAGATAAAAGTAACCACAAATGTGCTGCTAAGGAGACCCGAGCCCAAGCAAGTTTTCAAGCATTCAAACTTAGTCGAACCAAACTTAAGATTCGTAAATATTTTGTTCCATTTGACTGGGACCGAGTGAAGGTCTATGAAGGCGATAGTATGATATTCATTTATTGAGCAAATCGCACACATTAGGGGGTCTACAGGAATTCAGTCATGGGAAATGTTTATAGATTGCGTAAATCACCAATTTGATCACAGCGTGGGTAATGCACGTGAAAACCACACCAGATATACTCAGAAATGACAGTGTATTTTCACTCCTAGTTGGCGTCCCAATCCATAAGTATTTTTTAAACGAGTGTTAGCACGAACACTACCAAGCCCTATATGAACAATTAATCTCACAACCCAAAATGGAGATTAAACGAAAAAAACAAAAAAACTGTGCTGTTTAACTCTGAATTAAAACACTTGTGTAAACAAATAACAAATATGTTTATATATATAAATGTAGAAACATAATTTAGCCGTCGAAGCGCAAATAACATAATAACGCCAAAGGGGACTACAAGTCTACGACTGCCTGACACCCCAAGGTCAGGCAGGTATCAAGACAACAATTCGAGACCAAAGTAAAAGAAGTAAAATTAGAAATGGCTGAAATTATTATGGCTAGACTTAATAAAAATAAGCTTTCCTCCCGGAGGTACAGATCCTCGAGCTGAGGGAAGGAAACCAAGTATTGACTTAGTTTCAAAACACTGAAATGGCAACACTGGAGGTACGGATCCTCAAGCGTGTTCCTTCTATGTGACGTGGTCCTTTTGTACGCTTGACACTTTGAGTTCACAAAGGCTGCTTTGGGGACAGAGAAAGAGTGCACCCCACAAGATGAGGATGTAGCGTGCCACATGCCCAAGTCCAGAGACAGGTGTCTCCTACACACAAACCACTAAATACTTTAACTTGCGGAGCCAAACTCGCAGTCTGGCGCGAAGCGAGGTAATCCAAGGAAGTAAATCCAAAGCGAGCACACGAAACACCGAGACGGGACCACAGTCACACGACGTCAGGACCGAACTCTCTTCCCCTCACACAACTAGGGTATTTATACCCGAAAAGACCTCAGGCCATGCCCCAGGCAGGCGCGAAAAGAGAAGATATGCAAAAAATTAAGTGTTGGCTACAACCCGATAGTCCTGCAGTCACAAACAAGCCAACGACTCCCAAACACGTAAAAAGAGAGGGAGACAAACCCTTACTAACGACTCATTATTCCCTTCAGGGGCTATGTGACACTTGTGGGTAGAGGGAGTCTCAAAGTTGCTCTGCGAATGTCACTTGTATTCCCCCAGTAGCCCAGGGGGTCCTTCACGCCCTATGTGGATTTGGGCGTGAAACAACAAGTTTACGTCTTTTCTTGGTGGCCACAGATGCCGTTCACTTCAGTGTCTTTAACCAAGTGGCACCTGGGTGTTGCGGTGACGAACGACTGCAATGGCAAGCAGACCTCCTATTCGCTCGTCGTGCAGCTCTGGCCAGGATGCAATCAGAGTTAACAGTCCTTACCTGTCATATCCTCGGTCACGTTGACATCCTATGGCGGACGCTTCTCCTGGACTTCCTCTCCTGATGTCTACTTTGACCTGGAGTGCCCGTAACGCCCCAAATCATGACCTATCCGCCCTTCCAGGGGATGAGCATTAACGGCACCAGCCTGCAGCTCTTGCTTGACACGAGCTTCTGACGGTTCCTGACTGGTCCCTTGGGCTTTAGCGAGAGGCTCCATCTGCCCCTCATAAACATCAACCACCACGAACGCGCTTCATGACCGGTACAGAACGGGCGGGTGTTGGCTCGAGTGGAAAGTGAACGGTTCTCTCTGTCCGGGTTTGGCCGCGAGATGACGGGCTCTTTTGTAAGCTACCTTAATCCCCGGCGACATATCACTAGGTGGTGGGGCATGCAGTTCCTGACGGGCGCGCGCATTGTGTACAGTTCGATGGCCTCTGTGAGCGTCACCTTCCCGGAGCGTTTTAGTTGGAGGACTGCGAAAGGGAAGAGTTAGACTCATTCAGGCACGGTATCCTCTTCCCCTGTTGGCCGTAAATTACCCTGAGATAACTCCTATTACTCCAGTACCCGAAAATCTTCCCCATACAAAAATCCGCCCAGCCCCTCCACCCCTTCCTTCCCAGAGGGCGTCCCATGTTCGATGTTGCTTGTACAATCCCCCAAAAAACCCCCCCCCAGTTACCCCTGTCGCAAGAAGAGCCACATGAAGCACGTCCATTTCCCTCTTTACGCAAACCATGTTTACCCCCCTCAACTCAGCCACGTAATACTCTCAGGAACCTCGGAACCAGATATAACCCCTCAGGAAATTTCCTTCACTCCATCTACCGGCTATAATATGCCCCAGTATGAACAAGGATTGAGGCCGTGGGTCCGCCCGATTGGTTAGATCATCGGACTCATACTGTCTCGACGCAGTCTGAGTTCGAGGGTTCGAGTCACCGACCGGCGCGTTGTTCCCTTGGCAAAGGACTTCACCACCCGATTGCCTACCTCCACTGGGTGGCCAAGCCGCGCCAATTCAGTGCTGGTCATCAAGCCCGGATAAAATAGAGACAATGATTACCTAAAAAGATAACACCGGCACTCTCCGTGGAAGGAACTGGACCCTACCCGTCTCCTCCAAGAGCATCACAACATGAAACTACAGTTAAAGTATCATGCTGTGACCACGGCGGCTCAGACATGAACCTCCGTTAATAAGAAGCTATATATATATATATATATATATATATATATATATTATTATAATATATCGGCCGCGTGCAGAGTGGTTAAGCATCGACTCAAGACTGGCCACGACGCAATCTGAGTTTCGAGGGTTCGAGTCACCGACCGGCCGCGTTGTTCCCTTAGGGCAAGGAACTTCACCTCGATTGCCTACCTAGCCACTGGGTTGCCAAGCCAGCCCCAAGTCAGTGCTGGTCCCAAGCCCCGGATAAACTAGAGACAATGTTACCTAAAAGCTAACACCGCACTCTCCGTGGAAGGAACTGGGGACCGCTACCTACGTACCACTCCAATAGCTCATTCAGATACATTAAACTACATTAGTATCATGCTGTGACCACGGCGGCTGAGACATGAAACTACCGTTAAAAAAAGAAAAGAAAAAAAGAAAGAAAGAAAGAAAAAAATTATATATATACATATTATATCTATCTAATATATATATATAATATATATATATTATATATATATATATATATATATATATATACAACATCACAGCCATGTTATGTATATATATCTACGGCCATCTTCAATCGATGTCCGACTATACCATTTATTGTCGCTACCCATTCCCGTATAGCAGAGTCCAACACACACACACACCACAGAAAAAAAAAAAAAAAAAAAAATAAAAAGAAAAAAAAAAAAAACAAGACCCCGTGTGTGTGTGTGTTGGTGTGTGTGTGTGTGTTTGTGTGTGGTTGCATATGTATCTGTGTATTTTGTGTGCGAACCATAGAATCACATGCACAACACACACACATACCCACACGCACGTGTGTTTGGTGTGTGTGTGTGTGTATTATATATATTAATATATATATATATATATTAGTACTAATATATATATATATATGTATCTTTTTTTTTCAAGTGCCTGTCCTCCACGGACGTTGGCGTCATGGATTTTCCATAATTTTTCTTGGCACTTTAGAGCGGTGTTTGCCCTGTGCCTTCCGCTCGGTGTTTTTATCGAGTCATCATCTCTATTTCCCGGTTCTGGTTCTGGCTTACCCCCCCAGCGGGCTAGGTAGTGCAATACACGAGGGTGGAAGTTCCTTGCCCAGGGAACAACGGCCGTGACTCGAACCCTCGACTCAAGATTGCCGTCGTGAAACCGTCTTACCATCAGCACCGCGGCCTATTATATAAATTATATATATGTATATATATTTTTTTTTTAATAAATATATACTATATATATATATATATAATATATATATATATATATATATATATATATATTATATATGGGTTCACGCCGGTCGCCTCGTCTCTCTGCACCACACAGCAGTCTAGGCAGACGCGTGTTATATACGGTTCCCGTGAACACTGAATCAGCTCCAAGAGCCACCGAACACCACAGCGTCCAGAACACCATGCGAGAAACCCAATTGGCAAGGCAGGCACGAAGTAACACAAAAGACAGTCTTTCCTTTATTTCACAAGTTCTTTACCATAACTTTTCTATAGGCACAATCAGGGGGGAAACCAGCATGTCACACTGCACGATACAGCATTATAACAGGCAACACAAAGTTATATCAGATCACAAGGGCACACACTAGGTCTTCACAGGAGCAGCACCCAACTGCGTCTCCCGGTTTTCCCCTCCGCTCCTCCGCCCCCACCCCCACTGCTTTCATGTTTGCCCAGGTCCTTCATGTAAAACATGTTTTCGCACAGAGACAAAGCCCCCATGGCTAGCAATAATTAAAATATAATATATATTAATATATGGGGGCCGTTGTGGCCGAGCGGTTAGAGCTTCGGACTAAAAGATTGTTCCCCGGCAGGAATCTGAGTTCGAGGGTTGAGTCACCGGCCGGCGCGTTGTTCCCTTGGGCAAGGAAATTCACCCCATTGCCTACCTAGCCCCGGGGGTGGGAAAAGCCACCCAAGTCGGTGGAAAAAATAGAGTGGTGACTCGAAAAAACCCGGGGCGGAAGGCAACGGAAAACCACCGCTTAAATTGTTTTAGAAAATCATGGAAACCATATCCCCAAAGCCCCTTGTGGGCGGGGCATTTAAAAAGGGCGGGGGTGGCCGAGGGGGTTAAGTGGGGATCTAGAGTCACGACGGGCAATCTGGTTCGGGGGGTTCGAGTTACCGGGGCCGGGGCGTTTTCCCTTGGGGCTGATTCCAAAAAAACGTAACACCCCCCACTCCCCCGGGGAAAAGGAACGGGGGGACCTTACTGTAAAACAATACGGCAAGGCCGGATGTACCTTCCCACCCCCGCCCAAGCCGCACCCTTCCCTTGGGCAGGACGCGATGCACCCGGCTTTCTTTTTTTCGACCGGAAAAAAAACATCCGTCCTCGAAGGGAACCGCCGCATAAAGGACACGTCCTAAGGCAGACACAGAGAGGGGACAAGCGGGGGAGGCCCAAGCCCACCGGGCCCAGCTAAACCAAAACCCTCGTCCTCCCCCCGGGGGGGACCGGGGGTCTTTAGGGGTTCTATCTATCGTAAAAGAAAAAAACCGCAAGCTAAGCCCCTTTCACGCCCACCCAAGCCCTTTTGTTCGCTCACACCTGGTGACGCGGTGCTCTAATCTCTCGTGCACTCATATTTGTGGCTTGGGGTTTTGGGCCACCGCTTACATCTGGCAAAAGTGGTGCTCCCAACCCCCACGTGTCGCTTAAATTCTGGCGACAGCGGGTGGCCCCCTTTTGTTACTCTGAGGCAGCGGTGTTCAAAACCTCACAAACCCGACGATATTCGCCTACCACCTGCTCCTCGCCGCGCCTGTTGCCGTCCTGCGAAAGTCCCCCTCCCCGCCTCTTTTACGCCCCACCCATCGCTACCAGCCTTTTAACCCCCCGCCTACCTGCACCTGTCTGTCCTATACTTCGTGCTCCCCACTCCGCCTTGCTACCCCCTGAGAAGGCAAAAGAGTTCTTCGCCCCTTTACGCCGCCCCAACTCGCCAATCTGGTCCCCGCCTCGCAAATTTTTTTCGCGAACCTCGTAAACACAGCCGGGGATGTCGCAGGTTCTACCAGCACAAAAAATTTCCCCTTTTTACTATAAAATAAGTTACCTATTGGGGCCAGAGAAAATTTTCCCCCCTCCCTTCCCCCACCCCCCCCTTTTCTACAGGCCCTTTCTTTCAAATTCAAGTACACGCCACTCTACGAACGCACACTACTAACATATATAAAAAATTCCCCCTGTCCCCCCTTTTTTTTTTTAACACAATCACACACTGAGATAAAAACCTAAGTGACACGCCCCCCTCACTTCACCCCCTCATTCCCCCACCCCTAACCATCCCGTAATTATGTATTGTTTTTAGTATTTTTTGTCTATTAAATTTTTATCCTCGGGTCGCACAGTTTAGAAATTTTCTTTCCCAGAACAAATGAGTCCCTTAAAGTTTAAATTTAATTATTGTTTTGTTTGGCTGCTTATCATATTATTCATGTTTTTTTGGTCAAATTTAAAAAAATTTTTATTTTTTCTTTTAAAAGTTATTCCTTCAGTAATCACTTCATTTTTTTGGTTTGTTATATTCTGTTATCACAAATCTTTCTTTATATCTTGTTTCTTCATCTTGCCGTGCTAATCTGCGCCGTTCACATGTAGATTTCGATCCCCTGACTATCCCTTTTTTCCCCTACCGGGGCCCACTCTACTCGGATTCCTCTAAGATTGCGTATTTTTACTATGTGCCATCCCTTGACTAGTAACTAAACCCCAAAACTCTTTTTACGACTTCCCCTCTCGAAGTTCGATATCTTGCCCTCAGAAATTGGAGTTTATGCTTTTTTAGTTTAAGTTTGGTGAATATGTACTATGGTAATCCCATTTGGCAAAAAATGCAACACTTGGGGAGACAACCATGCTTTATTAGGTTACCGGTTACATTCACCGCAATTTAATTTTAAGCCCGGTCAGGCCGAAAGAAGGAACCCTCGCCCCCCCGCACCGAAATTCGCTCATACGATTGAAGCCCGAGCCCGGGCACTGTGATTTTCCCGAAAAATTTAAGCCCGGCTCAGGGCCCGTAAACGAAAGGAAAACCTGCGCCCCCCGCACCACTCGTCTACATTAAAAGCGCCGAGGCGCACACTGTTAGAATAAGTTCGGCCCAGCGCCTATGTGTTCGAGGCAATATACTTGCCTTTTTTACTCCAAAGATATGGAATTCTTTTTCAGTTAATTTTTCTCTCTTTCTATATGGTACCTTTTTGAACTCGCTAATCCTGAACTCCAAGAATTAAACCTTACTTGACCCCTACTCTTCTTGTGACAAATTTTTCTTATTTGCTCTCATTTTCTTGAAACTTAGAAAGGTGATTGAAAAAAATCATTATACCCTTTTTTTAGCCATTTTAGGGGGCCTGGTACATTTTAAATTTCAGCTTCTGAAACGAGACCCTCCTCGCTACTGAATTTTGCCCCTCATGCGAAACCTCGCCACACCCCCCCCCTACCTTTGGCACGCACGGACCCTAGCGACTCTCGGATCACCGGGAAAAAACCACTGTAGATACCAAAAAACAGACCCTCTACTGCATCGTTTAAAAGGCGTTACATTCGGCTCGAGGACGAGCCTTTGTCGGGGGCCGAGCGATGTAAAAACAAACGTAGAAGGGGCCGGGAGTACATTTTCACACCTCCTTTCCAAGCACGCAGCCCTTCTCCTTGGGGCAGGACGCAGATGCAGCCCGGCTTTCTTTTTTTCGACAAAAAACAAACATGTCCCGAAGGGGGAAAAACCCGCCGCATAAAAAGGACCGTCCGAAAGGGGCAGACCAGAGAGAGACCAGCAGACGGCCCAAGCCACCGGGGCCCCACTCAACCCCCTGTCCCCCCCCCGGGGGAACGGGGTCTTTTAAAGGGGGTTCATATCTATCGTCAAGAAAAAACCCAGCAAGAACCCCCCTTTTTTCCTGCCCCCCCCAAGGTCCATCTTCGTTCTCGCTCACCCCCTGGGGGGGCGCGGTGCTCTTAACTTCGTGTCACTATATTCGGTGGTTTTTGCGGTGGCCACTCGCTTACACTGGGAAAGTGGGCTCCCAACTCACGTGTCGTTACTTTGGGGCGACGGGGGTGGCCTTTTCGCTTACATTCCCCCCCCAAAAAACCCCCCAAAAAAAAAAAATTTTGTTTCCCGGGGGCCCCCCAAAAAAAAACCCCAAAAAAAAAAAAAAAAAAAAATAAATAAAAATTAAAAAT